>NC_086104.1:109393260-109443260 GCF_963921235.1 Mobula hypostoma
GAGTCTATCCCAAGGTATACTGTAGAATCTTCTGCAAAGTGATCTTAGCATCATATTTACCATGAACTGATAGTTCACACACTGTCATTGAGACCATCCGTTTGCACCTCAGTAAGCTCACCTGATTCCTGCCCCCCACCCTTGCCTCAGGTCATGTGGAGCTGAAACCCTCATCATTCTTGTTATTCTGATTCATCCAGTACTGTTCTGGCCAGCTTTTCTCATCCAAACCTCTGTCAACTGAATCTCACTCAAAACGTTGAGCTCAACTTGCTCCCCATTTCCTAATTCACATGATGTCCTCATTACCATCTTCCTTGCTGACCTACCTTGGCTTTTTGTTCGATGACAATGTGATTATAAAATTATTTTCTTGCTCTCAAATTACTCTATTATCTCACCTCTCCCCGTTCTATTCCTTACTCTCATAAGATGTTTGCATTGCCTGAAACATACATTAACTTGTTTATGAGAAGAATTTTTAACCTTTTGGCTGATTGGTTTCTTTTTAAGGGGATCAACAGCTGCTAGGATTCTAATACTGAGGTTTTCACACTCGGATCTTAATACCCATCAAACTCAAGTCATCAGTACATCAGGATTACAATTAGTAAAATGAAACTTTTCACCTTATAAACAGGGGCAAATAAACCTCGGCTTTCAGCAGTGTGAAGTTTGCAAGGCACAGTCTTTAAAAGGCTAAGTTAACTGCAAGTTAATGAAATTTGGTATATTTATGAGATCCCTGTAGACCAGGGATTCATGGATCCCTCGGTTAATGGTGGGATCCATGGCATAAAAAAGGTTGGAAACCCCTGCAGTAGACTAATTCTATAACAATACCTGTGTAACACGCACAAAATGCTGGAGGAACTCAGCAGAACAGGCAGCATCTATGGAAAAGAGTGCAGTTGACATTTTGGGCCGAGACCTAGACTATTCTATAACAATACCTGTGTAACACGCACAAAATGCTGGAGGAACTCAGCAGAACAGGCAGCATCTATGGAAAAGAGTGCAGTTGACATTTTGGGCCGAGACCCTTCAGCAGGACTGCGAAATACCTGTGTATGTTTTTTTCCACAATGTTGTACCAGCCATGATATTTTTAACACCTACACAAGGATTTTGATTTCAACTCCAAAGGTGTTGACTCATGTTGAGTCAGCCTAGATTTTAAGATCCTTGTGCTAAACAGGATGGATGACATTGTTAGAGAGTTTGGGAGATCACTAATCCTACCCAAAAGAAATTGTTCTGCACCCCCTCTGGTTTGATCCTGGTACTGGTGGGGGAAGAATGGCCCTAGGCCCAAAAACTCCTCAATGTGGCAGCAATATAACTGATGTATGTGAATTGTTCTTATTAGAAAACGAATGGATCAGTTTGAATATGAGAGGACTGAAAAGATCACTCAATTAGAGGCCACCAAGAAAGAGGAATTGAAGAAGTTAATGGAAGAAAGACAGCTATCTGAGAAAAACTCACAAGCTAAGGTTGCTTTTGATAAGAGAGACCATGAAGCAATGGAGGTAAGTTTGTATGAGTGACTGACAGAGATGACACAGTGGGGACAGAGACAGAGTGAGTGAGGAAGCACACAAAAATGCATATGTAAACCAAGAGCAACAGTAGGGAAGGGAAAGAAGCAGAGGAAAGGGAAAGGGAGAAAGATGTGAGTGAGGTAGTGGGAGAAAGAGTACGTTGCTGAAAAAATATTTACAGGCTAAGAAAGGTGGCCAGGTATGGGCACGATGTTAGGATTCACCTCAACCAAAGTTATGAAGTTGTGATATCTTCTGTAATGCTGTTCAACACTGCAAGCAATGTTGCCTGTAGGAGACATCACTGAGGCAATCGCCTGCCTATATGATCACTAAGTAGCCTGTAAAATCACTTTAGACTCTCTGGTGATCTAGTGGTTAAGATATGGTGCTCTCACTTCCCAGTCAGAGAACGTCATATTTTAGGGGCAACACAGTGGCATAGTGTGCACTTTATAATGCCAGTGACCTGGGTTCAATTCCTGCCACAACTGTTCTCCCCGTGATCACATAGGTTTCCTCCCCATTTCACAAATGTATAATTCAGGGTTAGTAAGTCCTGGGCAAGCTGGGTTGTATGGCAAGACGTGCAGGTACATCATCGCACTGTGTCGATGCAAATGGCACATCTCACTGGATGTTTCAATATTTCAGTGTACATGTGACAAATAAAGCTGATCTTTAATAAAACAATGCCATTTCTCCTGCAAGTGATGTGATCCAGTTCCCTCTCACTCGAACTGGAGAAAAGCCCCAGCACCCGGGGCAGCCATCTGCAAATGTACAACACTCTCCCGAAGCAGCAAAATGTTGGTGCTGTGCTGCAGCATGTGTGTGTCTTTGTTATGTCTCACCTGAGTGACCAAGTGCTGACAAATTTGAGAAACTGAATTACGGTAATGCCTGCTGTTTTTTGCAACACCATGATATTAAATGTGCAAGATTTAAATCCTACTGTACAATTAGTTTAAATTTTTTCAAACAATGTTAGAGAGGCATGCAAATTTGTTTCAATGTCAGTAGAATAATGCCAAGGGGTTTCTAGGTCCAATTTTCTTTAAACAAATGTAGTTCATTTTCTATGAGGCTTTCTTTTGTCAATGAACATTTCATAAACAATGTCTTTGGGGTTTCTGGCATTCAGTTTTTGGGTTTTTTTCCTGTTTTGTGGATGTCTGCAAAGAGTAAGAATTTCAGGTTGTATATTATATACATTCTCTGATATTAAATTGAACCATTGATAGGACAGCTTTCATGAAGATACAATGATGCTCTTCTGCTTGTGTGAAGCAGTGAAAGTAAATTCAATTTCTTGTTGTTTTAAACCGTTTTTTCAGATTTCTTTTATTCTTACAGAATCAGAATCAGGTTTAATATCACTGGCATATGTCATGAAATTTGTTGTTCATTTGTTGTGAAATTGTTTGTTGTACTCAAGTCTGTGCAGGCATTTTCACTGAATTAAATGATTGCATTTAGCAGTGATAAGCTTTGTGTGGATTTGACTAGAGACAAATGTCTATCACGTGAAATATCAGAATTCAGATTGTACGATGTTTGCTTCATTGGTCTGAAGGTCCTTGTTGTTCATGCAATCTATTATTTTCTTCTTGGCTGTCATTAGCTCTTGAAGAAGCAGGTTGGTCAGTTGCAGGAAGAATTAAAAAGAAATGAATCAAGGTGGTCTTTTGCACACAATTACCTTCGGAGTCAGATTGACACGTTGACCAAAGAAAACTTCGAACTACGGGATGAGTTAAAGGCAGTAGAATGCCATCAGCTGGAGCCTGTCATCAGAAATGAGCCGGCCATCCTTACCAGCAACAAGTCTGAAACACCGGTATGAGCTCTGCTCAATTTGGACCATGTTAACAAGTTGCAGGTTACACTATAATTTCAAGTATTCACCATAATTAATTTTAGTTAAAGAGAGAACAGAATTTATACTTATATAATATTTCCCTCAGCTTCACGATATTATCGCCAATGATGTATATCAGTGGTATAATGTAAGGTACAATGCAGATCATAATACAGAGGAGCAGAATTTGGCCATTCAGACCACTGAGTCTGCTCCACCATTAAATCATGCACCAAGGCCCAATAAAATATAAAATTAATACATTAATAACCAGAATATCTGGTCTTATGACATAAGAAGAACTTTCAGTCTGATTATAAGGAATTGCTCAAAAGCAGGTCAACAAACCCAAATGAATATCTATATTCTATATCTATATTCTGATATAGGATTCTTTTACATTCTTTCACCCTGTAATGACTTCTCCTTCATGTCCAAGCTTTCCTCAGTTGTGTTTCTACAGTACTCCTTAGCTACTCCATATGTTAACAAGCTCCATTATCTAATCATTCTCAGAGGAACGGTGTTAATTACTGACCTCTTCATATGTTTAATCCTGTATTTTGGATTCCCAATGTGAAAATATTTTTGACAGGAAGTTCAAATGCACAGCATGTGTTTTTTAGTGTAGTACAATAAAAAATGAATTTTCTATGAATGAATGGGTCATTTACATAGAATATAGAACATGTACACAGTACAAGCCATTCAGCCCTCAATGTTGTGCCAACATTTTATCCTACCCTAAGGTCAATCTCACCCTTCCCTCTTACATAGTCGACCATTTTTCTATCATCCATGTGCCTCATATCAACCTAGTTTACATTGTCCTCACAAATGTCAAGGTCCCCCTCACTGGTAAGTATTTAAGCAAAGTATATATTAAGGTCCTCCTCCAACTCGAGGCATACATTTCCTATTCTATTCATGACTGGTCCTAGCCTCACTCTAGTCAACCTCCTATTCTTCACATATCTGTAGAATGCCTTGGAGTTTTCCTTAACCCTACTTGCCAACGCTCTTTCTAGCTCTCCTAAGTCCATTCTTCAGCTCTTCCCAGGCTACTTGTAATTCTCTCTAGCCCTGTCTGATCCATGCTTCTTAAATCTTAAGTAAACTTCTTTCTTGCTTATGAAAAGATGTCTTCCATCTCTTGTCACCTGTGGTTCCTTCACCCTACCATTCTTGTCCTGCCTTGGTGGGACAAACCTATTCAGAACCCCAACGCAAGTGCTCCCTCAACAACCTCGGCATTTCTGTTGTGCATTTCCCTGAGTACGTTTGTTCCCAAGTTATGCTCCCAGGTTCCTGCCTAATAGCATCATTATCTGCCCTCCTCCAATTAAATACTTTCCCAATACCGTCTTCTCCTATCTTTCTCCAAGGCTATTATAAAGGTCAGGGAGTTGTGGTCACTGTCTCTGAAATGCTCAACTAACGACAGATCTGTTACCTGATCTCGTCCTGTCATTAGGCTAGGGTTAAGTAGTTAGGTTGCTGGGCAGTGCGATTCATTGGGCTGCAATCGGTGGCAACGAATTCCACCAATTCACCACCTTCTGGCTGAAGAACTTCACCCTTCTGAAGGGACATCCTTCTATTCTGAGGCTGCCTTTCAGTTGTACACACCCGTACTGTAGAAAGCAACCTCTCAACTTAGGCCTTTCAATATTTGATAGGTTTCAATGAGACCTCCCCTCATTTTTCTAAAGTCTAGTGAGTACAGGCCCAGAGCCATCAAATGCTCCTCATACATTAATAATTTTACGCTCGGGATCACTTTTTGAACATACTCTTGACCCTTTCCAAAGTCAGCACATCCTTTCTTAGGTAGGGGACCCAAACTGCTCACAATACTCCAAGTGCAGTCTGACCAATGCCTTATAAAGCCTCAGCATTACATCATTGCTCTTATATTCTAGTTCTCTTGAGCATTGCATTTGCCTTCCTTACACCGGCTCAATCTGCAAGTTAACCTTTAGGGAAACTTGCATGAATACTCCCAATACTTTGCACTTCTGAGTTCTGAATGTAATCTCCATTTTAAAAAAGTCTATACTTTTATTCCTTCTACCAAAGAGCATGACCATGCACTATATCCCATCTGATACCTGTTTGCCCATTCTCTTAATTTATCTGAGTCCTTCTGTAGATCCCTTGCTTCCTCAGCACTACCTGCCCCATCAGCTATCTTTGTATTGTCCACAAGCTTGGCCACAAAGCCGCAAATTCTGTCATCCAAATCATTGACATATAAGATGAAAAGCAGCAGTCCCTACACTGCCCCTGCAGAACACCACTAGTCACCGACAGCCAACCATGGTGAGCCAACAGCCAATACAGTGTTCAGTCCTCCATATTGACATCTTTTTCAGTATAAACTGGTCTAACATTCATCCGTCAAGTTTTGCTTCCTTGTAAAAGTTGTTTTCAGCCTATTAGTTATTTGCAAATAACCACAGAATTAGGTGGAATATTCAATTTTATTATTAATTCTACTATATGAATTTTGATAGATTTAAGGATATTTATAGCATTTAATTAAGGCTGAGATTGATGTTGCCACAGAACCACAAAGTGAATGCAACACAGCAATCAGCTAGTTGATCACTGAAGTTCATACCAACACTATATAACAGCAATCCTGCCGGTCCCATTGCCTCCTCTACCGGGCCTAATTTCAGACCATAACCACTCCTCGACCTAATTTCCTGAATCTTTCCAGCAAATTTCCATATAGAAACCACTAATTAAATGAGTGATTTGTGCTTTAAGCAATGTTTAATGGTGAAATACATTTTATTGTAATAAATCACCTTCCATAACATTCAGGTGTTCAATGCCATGATCAGAAGTACATCACAAACAGCTCAGTGGAGCCATAGAAGCCGTAGTTCAACCCCAAATGGAAGAAGAGTGCCTCTCGAAAGGAGTCAGACCCCAGTGAACACTGAACCGAAGGTACTATGCATTTCTTTTCTGGTCTCACTAATTTTTACTTACTCAGTGGAGAATCCAAAACAGTGCATTACTCAAGTTCATAATGTAACAATTCAAGTTTATGGTCATTCAGCTGTACACATGTATACCACCAAACTAAACAATATTCCTCCAGACCAATGTGCACAACTCACTACATAATACATAAACTACCATTACCACAAATAAATTATCAAATAATTTTAATTATTAAAGAAGGACACCAAGAAGGAAACCGCTTTAACCGGGACACCATGGTGGTTGCAGGAAGCAGGCATAAGAATTTTTAGAAGCGTGGTTCTCTTCTGATAACTCCGTAAACCAACATTGAAATTGACTCCATCTATGAATCCCTAAGACCCAAAGCAACAGGAGCCAATTGAATTCAAAGGCTAACTGAAGGGGTAGCATATCAGGACCGAGGCAAGTGAATGGGGGGAGTTATATAAACGTGAGCACTCCCAGAGAGAAACACCAACAACCACACACTGAGGATGTTATCTCGACTGCTGATGAAATATCTGCAAGCTAATTGCCAAGCCAGCTGAACACTGCAACATCAAACACCTAAATTCTCCACCAGGCATGGTATAGAGTCACCTGTACCTCCACCAACCTGGTCTATTGCACTTTGTGCTCATAATGTGCCCTTCTCTACATTAGCGAAAGTGTAGACCAAACAACCATTTTGTGGAACACCTGCGCTCTGATCCAAATGGCCATCTTAAGCTTCCCATTGCATGTGATTTCATCTTCCCTTTCCCATAGCCACAACAATCTGTCTGGCCTCGGCTTCCTCCACTGCCACAAACTTGAAGAACAACACCTCATACACAAAATGATATGACTCCCTTCTGCCCCTTAGTGGAGTCCAAAACTAGAGGGTGTGACAATATCCTGAGTTATTCATTATGGACTGTGCCTTTAAAAAGAGAGAGCGAGAGAGACAGAATGTGCAGCTGTACAGCACAAACAGCTTGTTACAGAGAGAGAGAGAGAGGCAAAGATTGCTCACAGTTTGTTTGGGATTTATGCAAGGACACTGCCAGCTTCTGAGTTCCTACACAGAGAGAGAGAGAGAGAGAGAGAGAGAGAGAGAGAGAGAGAGAGAGAGAGAGAGAGAGAGAGAGAGAGAGAGAGAGAGAGAGAGAGAGAGAGAGAGAGAGAGACAGAGACAGAGGAAGAAGAAGAAGAAGGAGGAGGAGGAGGAGGAGCTGCTCCCGGATGGACAGCTGGTGTTCAGCATGTTTGGATAAATACTAGGTCAGCTGGCTTTCTTACAGACACACAGAAGACACTGGAGGAGCTTTGTGTGCCCACAAGAAGGGTGGGTTTTTGAGGGTCAATCGGGAGAATCAATCAGTGGCTCTCGCAGTGTGTAAAGGGGTGACCGGTGGCAAGTTACCAGTGTGTCCAACTCTTGTCTGGGTTGATAGTTTTACCACTGAAGATGGTACCCTTTGGTGTGGTCACATTCAGTGATTTTAAAGGATGCTGAAGGACACGCAAACGTACTAAGGTGTGGTGAAATTATCACTACCTTTCAGGTGCCCATGAGTGTGGGACTGAGAATCGATTAAGAGGAATTGATCTGTGATTATTAGTGCATGAAAGAGTGACCCTGTGGAGTCTACCAGTGTGTCTAACCCTTGCCTGGATTGGTAGATTATCACTTGAAGACTGCACTCTTAAGTTGGTCAAGTTTGGCTAACTTGGAAGTTTCGGAGGACAACGGGAAGAATCAACGGCATTGGCTTATGTGGACAACAAATCTCTCTCTCTCCTCAATTCTACTCAACTCAATAACACAAAGTGAACTGATTTTGTTTACCTACCATCGTAAGACTGTATCAATTACCAACTAAGCTTGAAGAAGTTTGGGTTTATATTTCCACACCTATATATGCATAAACTCTGCTAACCTGTTCAATTTATCTAGTTTTATATTGCTGTATTGTGTAGTTACTAATAAAAATAGTATTAGTTAACAGCAAAAACAGACTCCAGGTGCATTCCATTTCTGCTGGTTCTTTAACCCGTCCAGGTCCCTAACAAAATTGGGGCCTGCGTCTGGGATCTGAACAAATTGTATGGGGGCTTAATTGATTTGATTGGGGGAAATCCCTTTTGATTTGTTTGTGTGGAAAAACAGCAGAAATGGATGTTAGGAAATTTCTGGCCCCACCAGACTCTATGGCTTTGAAGAAAGCTAGAAAAGATGAGTTGCAGGAAATTGCTGAGGAACTGAAACTTACGGAGGTCAAGAAGGGTATAACAAAGGCAGTAATTCGAAGGAAAATAGTTGAACACTATACCTCTGTGAAGCAATTTGACCGGAGGTGTTAAAGGGGTTTCCTGCAGGTAAAGAGGAGATCCAGTTACGACTGAAACAAATGAAGTTAGATAGACTTAAAACAGAGGTGGAGGCTGAGGATAGGCAAAGGCAGCATGAAGTGCAACTAAAATGGTTCGCGGCTGAAGAAGCAGAAACACAGAGAGAGTTCGAGAGGGAGATGTGGCAGCTGGGAGGGCCAGTGTTGGACATGGTGATTTTTACGGCTTGAAAGAGCTGGTTTTGATTGGAGAATTTAAAAGTTGTGTTCCAGATGATGTAAGGGCATACCTTGATGAAAAGGATGCGGCTACCTTGCGCGAGTCTGCTAGATTAGCAGACAAGGTGGTTTTAACCCACGAGGTTGAGTTTACCCCTGATGAGAGTTTCCCAGAGAGTAGCTGGGAGGATCAGGGTAACCTGGAATTTGAAACTGGGACTAGTGATGAAGGCCTAGAAGAGGCAGCTGTCCGGATTGCCTATGTTCAGGTTGTTGAAGTACCTGTGGATTCACAGGGTACTGAACCTTGTGTTGAAACTCAGTTAAGGTCTGAGCTGTCTGACTCGGTTGAAAAGGAATGCAGTCCTTTTGGGTCAGATGGACTTGGTTCACTGAACCAAGTGAATAAGGGGTTAACCTTGGTACCAGTGGAAACTGAGGATTCTCAGTCATTTGTGTTAGACAGCATTCTAAAAGTTGGTGATGAGACAAAAATTGATGAGGTAAATTTTATTGACGGTATTGGGAAAAGTGTTGTTTCTGAACCTTTGAATAAGGTAAATTTGAAGTCTGGATCGGTTTCAAGACCTTTGACCTTGCTGAGAGAAACAGCTCTCTCAGATGCTGAGACAGTACATGTTAATTTGATACAATAGGTTTTGGAATTTCAGAATAAACAACGTGAGGTTGTTTACCAAATTTGAGATGTGGAGAGACAAAACTTGAAGTGTTGTTTTGACCAAGAGGGACCATCTGTGCGCATTACTATGGAAACCAGTAGAATTAAAGATCTTGGAGATAGAATTAATGACTTGTTTGGAATAAATGGCTTCTTTGGAAGTTCAGTGAATGGGCTTAGTTTAGAAAGCATGAGTGATGAGTTGGCACCTGTGCAGGGTAAAGTTCAGGGAGTCTGTGAAGGCCTTATGCGAGCTGGTAAGCAAGCTGATCACGTGATGGCTAAGTGTTCTGTTTCGAAGTGGAAAAGGGACAATGGGTGATCAGACACCATTTTGAATACAGCAGGATCCGATTTTGCAGGAATTTGATTTTGTAACAAAGCACGTGAAAGACAAAGACAATATTAGGGCAGATTGACTTTCTGAATGTTAAGTTTAAAAGTGATTTAGAAACTAGTATTTGTATACACTTCTGTAATGTGCTACATGTTAATCACATATGTATTGCTTTATACTTTTATACAGTTAGACAAAAATTTTGCTCCTTGATCAAAAATTTTCCCAAAAGGAGGGAGGTGTGACGATATCCTGAGTTATTCATTATGGACTGTGCCTTTAGAAAGAGAGAGAGAGCGTGCGGCTGTACAGCACAAACAGCTTGTTACAGAGAGAGAGAGAGGCGAAGACTGCTCACAGTTTGTTTGGGATTTATGCAAGGTGTGACGGGATCCTGAATTATCCCGTATGGACTGTACCTTTAAAGGGAGAGAGAGAGAGAGAGAGAGAGAGAGAGAGAGAGAGCAACGAACAGCTCGCGAGTCGTCATGGTAACCAAGGGCAGTGTTATGTGATGGACAGCTGGTGTTCAGCATGCAGAGATAAATACAAGGTCAGCTGGTTGTTACACACACATGGTTTTGGACACTGGATGACCTTTGTTGTGCCCACAGAAGGGTGGGTTTTTGCGGATCAATCGGGGGAATCGATCAGTGGTTCTCGCAGTGTGTAAAGGGGTGACCAGTGGGAAGTTATCAGTGTGCCCAATCCCTGTCTGGGTTGATAGCTTTACCACTGAAGACGGTACCCTTTAGTGTGGTCACATTCAGTGACTTTAAAGGACACAGAAGGACACACAAATGTATTAAGGTGTGGTGAAATTATCACTACCTTTCAGGTGCCCATGAGTGTGGGACTGAGAATCGATTAGGAGGAATCGATCTGTGATTATTAGTGCGTGTAAGAGTGACCCTGTGGAGTCTACCAGTGTGTCTAACCCTTGCCTGGATTGGTAGATTATCACTTGAAGACTGCACTCTTAAATTGGTCAAGTTTGACTTGGAAGTTTCAGAGGACAATGGGAAGAATCGATGGTATCAGCTTACGTGGACAACAAATCTCTCTCTCTCTCTCTCTCTCTCTCTCCCCTCAATTCTACTCAACTCAATAACATGAACTGAACTGACTTTGTTTACCTGTAAGACTGTATCAGTTACCACCTAAGCTTGAAGAAGTTTGGGTTTATATTTCCACTCCTATATATGCATAAACTCTGCTAACCTGTTGGATTTATCTAGATTTATATTACTGTATTGCGTAGTTACTAATAAAAACAGCAAAAACAGACTCCAGGTGTGTTCCATTTCAGCTGGTTCTTTAACCCGTTACGGGATAAGTAACAAGGACAAGGATTTAGAGTGAGAGGGGAAAGATCTAAAAAGTTCTTCACACAGAGGTGGTGAGAATGGGCCAAACTGCTAGAGACAGGTTCAATAGTATCATTTACAAAACATTTGAAAATATGGTGGGTTAGGGCACAGAGGGATATAGGTCGAATGCAGGAAATAGGGTCCAGCGAGAGGTAGGGGGGAGAGTTATGATTAGTATGGACTCATTGGGAAAGGGGCCTACATGTGTGCTGTATTACTCTATGACTCTGTGACTACACAATTTCTATATCCCTCCATTCATACTTATCTAAGAGTTTTTTAAATATCTCCACCATATTTTAAATATCTCTACCATATTTGCCTACACCTCCGGCAGCACATTCCAGGCACCCACAACTCTCTGTGTAAAAAAAACCTGCCCTGAACATCCCCCTTGAACTTATCCCCTCTCACTCTAAATAGATATCCTTTGATATTAGATAGTTCGACCCAGGGGATAAACGATACCGATTATCTGTGCCTCTCGTAATTTAATAAACTTCTATCAGGTATCCCTCAGCTGCTACAGAAAACAAACCAAGTTTGTCCAATTTCTCCGTATTGTACATGCTCTTTAATCCAGGGAGCATCCTGGTGAACCTTTTCTGCACCCTCTCCAAAGCCTCCATATCCTTCCTATAATGATGTGGCCAAGAATTGTATACAATATTCCAGACACAGTCTAACTAGAGCTTTATAAATCTGCAATATAACTTCCTGACTCTCAAACTCAATACCTTAACTAATCAAGACAAATGTGCCATATGGCCTCTTCACCACCCTACTAGCCAGGGCAGCTACTTTCAGGACTCAATGCTTAAGATTTATTTATCACATGTATATTGAAACCATACAGTGAGATGCGTCATTTGTGTAAATAACCAACGTAGCTGAAGGATGTATTGGGGCAGGACACAACAAAGCAGAACGTAACAAGCAACAAAGCAACAACAGTGAAGCAAGCTCTGTCCTTCCTCCTCTCCCACCCATCCACCCACACACACACACACGTACATACACAGTCCTCTAACCCCAGGACAGGCCAGCTTGTTTGGCCTCATTCCTTCAGTGTTCACTGGGCCTCATCTTCCAAACTTCCGATCGACCCTTGGGCTTCGATCTGGACTTCCAACTTACCTCTGGGCTTCGATCTGGACTTCCAACTTACCTTTGGGCTTCGATCTTTTGGCAATGACCCAGGACTTGGAGATGACAGGGAATGAGAACCCTGGGTGAGGGCCCGACTTCCAGACCTCGAAGGCGCACTTGCTGAAGATGAGACCACAAAAACAAAGCTGCAAGCTCCAGTCTCGCCAATGATGGGACCCCGACCATTCTCAACAGTCTGCCGGCTCAACATTCAACCATGCCTGTGCTGTTGGCTTTCAAACATAGAGTGCAGGCTTAGACTCCAGCCTATCTCTCCAATTCCCCCACATTTCTCTCTGTCCCTAAACCTTAACCTGACTGTTAGCCAGGAGCGTATCTGCGGAAAATAGCACCTATGGCAAGCATTGAAATTGCGCCCCTGTCCAAACATCTGACACCCATCTTTTAGATAACTTTACCATAATAGCAGCTCAAATACACGTCAAGCTTATTAATCTTCGAATTAACAAATTATGGCACCACATGAAAATTATAACCGCACCTTCCTTGCTTTCACTGATGCAAATTGGTCTATGATGTGATCAAAGTCAGTTTTTTCAGTTTCTTCTCTTTCTACGCTCAGCAGAGCAAGATCACAGAGTCTGCCTTGACCCCTGGAGGCTCTCAAATACGAAAGTATTAGTCTTAACTTGCTGAATGATCTCTCACAGCTGGGGATGGAAACTGCGATGGTTAGCATTATCTGACTAGCAATGTGAAGACTGGGGAAGATGCTCTCACCTCCATACTGAACAATAAATTCAAACAATAAAAACAATAAATTCAGCTCTTGATATTTTCCTGTTGACCCGCCTTGATTGCAACATTCTGCAATCCAAAGTTTCTTCATATAGCTGCTGTCTATCAACATCAGAGCTGTACAATTCGCCCAAAAATGTTCTCACTTCTTCTTTAGGTTGTTACTGTTGGCGCCATAACACAGACCCTCGACATCGAGAAGGAACCCAAACTTGGCGTCAGTGTCGTGCAAATGAGCGAACCTTTCGTCCATTTCTCTGTGAAGACAGTTAAGTGTTCCCTTCATGACTCTTTCCATTTCCTCCTTAGCTGCTAACCCAGCATCTCTCGAGTTCTCATCAGCCATTCATTTCTTTCGTCTCTGACGTCTTTGAACTTCAATATTCCATTCTTGACAGAGACCGACTCCTTCTTCGATTGACTCACTGACCAACACTTCTCTTTTATCATAAAAATGATTTCAGAGGGCTTTCAAATCCAGGGCAGCATCGTGGAAGTTCATGCTAGGATCCTGCAGCCTCTTTTGAATATAGTCAATGTGAATGAGTACTTTGTTCCAAAATCCCAGTAAAATCAGAAAATCGTAACTCAATATGCGGCTGTACAGTTGCCTTGTGTCACTTTTTGTTTCACTGGTCTCGTTTTCATTGTCTATCATGTCCTGGAGAACTTGAAGTATCTCTTCAAGGTACTTGTTGACGGGCTTCATTGCTTCTGTCCTTGCACTCCACCCGGTTTCGGACTCCGACTTAACAACCACAGGCAAGGCGTTTTTGAGTTTTTCCCAGCGCTGTGTTGAACGAGAGAAAAACATGTAGAGAGTGTCGATGGTTCCAAAAAGCATGACCATCATTGTATCCTGCTTGGCTGCATGTCCACCCACCAAGTTGAGTGAGTGATTGTTGCAAATCACAAGCACTGCCAGGTTGTTTTTCTCACTTATTCTTTGATGAACACTACTTCTGTGTCCAGCCATCACAGCAGCGTTGTTATAGCACTGTGACCGACAATCTTGTTGCTCCATTTTGTCCTTCTCTAGCTGTTTCAAGATGTCTTCAACGAAACTCTCAGCATCCTTCTGGCTTATCTGGATAAAACCAAGGAAGGACTCTCTAACACGGACTGTTTTCCTCTCAAAATCAACTTCCACATACCTCATTACTTCTGACATCTGCTCACTGTGTGCCTGATCAGGAGTCAAGTTGAACATGAGATCGTAGTATTTGGCTTTACGAATGCTTCTCAGTAAATTCTGGCGAACAGTGGATGCCATCATGTGGATGAATTCGTTCTGGACAGCCGGTGAAAGATAAGACGTGGATCCAGGATGACTTTCCAAATGAGTGAGGTGTTCTTTTATGACAGGGTCAAAGGTGGCCAGTATTTTCAGTAAGCCAAGGAAATTTCCCACATTGGAGTCATCGTCTAGCTGAAGTGACTCTCTGTGTCCTCGCAAAGCCAGGTTCTGAGTCGCAAGGAATTTTATGCAGGGAAGGATTCTCGTCAAGATATCACGCCACTTCTGTTTTTCCTTCTCAATCTGTGACTGAAATACAGCGTCAATAACTCCTCTGTTTCCAGCTAAATTTCTTTCCATTTCTTTCCACTTTGTGAAGCATTCCCGATGATTCTTGGCATTTTCATGAACACTAATCCTTTCAGGTGCTTTCCACTGGTTGAATCCACTTTCCTGCTCCAATGAGGATTGATGGTCTGACCGGGAATAGAGAAGACAACAGATACAAAATGTAGACTTTTTAGAAGGAGAATAGACCAGCCATGAGCCAGTCACTTCCTCACCACGACCATTTCCCAATTTCCTCTTGAACCAGGTTTTGTTCTTGAGCGGTTATTTGTTGGTAGGAAAGGCCCCTCACTGTTCTGGAAATATTTAGAACCCAGCTTTATTATTTCTGTTCTCAACACGTCAGACAGAATTGCTTTTCCAGTATCCTTGTCGAACTTCAGAAGTCCAATGTTATGCTGTTCAATCACTTCTGGTATGACAGTTCGAGGCTCTTTGACACCATCCAGTTCACTAGGTTCAGTGTCGTCAGGTTCAATCTCGTCAGGTAAAATCTCGTCAATAAACTCAACATCACCACCACCACCGTCGTCTTCCCCTCCTGTCATGTCCATGTTCTCTGTGGCAGCCTCACTCTTAATCTCGTCATACTCTGATTTATCTGACTTGACCTCCTCCTCGGCTTGTGACGCATTTGTACTTGATCCACCTTCGGATTCTAACAAACTTGTAGCAGGTGCAGGTGACTCCATGGAACGTGTCGAACTACTTGTTCTGGGCTTTTCAAGGAAGGGCGTGAAGAACTTGCTCGACTTCTTGGCTTCCTCCGCCTCCAACTTCCGTCTCTTCCGTCCTTCAGCTCCACTTTCCTTTTTCTTCGTGAAGAAACGTTTCATCATCTTCTTACACAATGCTCTGAAATAAGGCCATCCTAGTGCTTCTCACCCATGGTAACCAAAGACAGATCATATATCTGAAGAAAATTCTTTTTTCACTATCTGAGGATGGCTTGTCTGACTTTAATAGAAACTGCTCAGTGGCGCCCCCCTTCAACTGGTGCCCAGGGCACGTGCCATACCTGCCATACCTTAGATACGCCACTGCTCTTAGCCCCTTTCTCTGTCCCCAAATAGTGTAGCAGTCAGCATCAGAGTTTGGAGTTCAGTTCCAAGCCTTCTGTGACAAGTTGGTATGTCCTTCCCATGAGCGCATGGGTTTCCTCCAGATGCTCCAGTTTCCGACCACATTCCTAAAGCATACATGTTAGTAGGTTAATTGGTCATTGTAAATACTGCTGTGATTACGCCGGTGTTTAATCGGTGGGTTGCTGGGTGGTGCAGCTCGTTGGGCCGGAAGGGCCTGATCCAGGCTGTGGATCTACGTAAGTACATAAATAAATAAAGCATCCCTATGAATCTAATAAAATCTTTAAAAAATTATTAAAAATAATTAAGCCTGAGGTGTGCCTTCAATGGACACCACAGCTCAGCGCCATCTTTTCTACAATGGGGTTGTCTGAAATAGATAATAAACACAACTAAGGTCAAGTGAAAATTGCTGTTTCTTTGATAAGGAACTGAACATAGGTTGCATGTATCGTAGATTTCAGAAAATATGGTGAAAAGGGCTGAAATTCAGAAAAGACAAATGCAAGAAATCCAAGGCAGGCCTCTTATCCGTTTAAGAAGCAGAAGTGCAACGCCAACTGGACGGAAGACGCCCCTCCAGGAGAGACCAACAACTGATCAAGCACTTTCAAAACCACCCAGTGTGTTTTTTAATGAGGTAACCATGGTGCGTTTGCCACAGAAATCGATGTTAATGGTGTTTGTGAATTGGGAAGTGGTTTCAGAGTAATTTGGAGGATTGCAGAAGTGAAACACACAACTGAATTAGAAAAGCATTGAAGATCAGGAGATCAAGGATAGTTAACCAGAAGGCGCGGGTGGAGGACTAGATAGTTGAGGGGTTAGGAAGTACAGTGGATAGTGAATAAGGTAACAAGTGATCAGAGTAAGTTATGAAGATAAAAAGATGATGGTAAGAGCTTGTGTATGAGGGAAGCACAAACGGGTGAGCTGAATAGTTGCTATTGAATACTGAGAGCGAAGACACTGCAGGAATTTTTATATGCTAGTTGATAACATACTTAGGGAACAACAGCCATTTTGGCATCAAACACCTGACAAATTCAGACACACTCCTTAATTTAAAGTGCTCTTAAAATCTGAGTCACGAGTCCACATTGAAATAATTAATAGAATTACAATACCTGGCAGGAAGTGAGTTAGTGCCCTGCTCTCTTTTCACTTCTATTAGAACGGAGGCAGGTTAGATTCATCTTAAATTACAGGCTAGAATTATTATAACTCTCTTATAAAGCAATGCACTTGTATTGGTTGCTTGCTACAATTAACAGGAGGAAAGATCTTGGAGGTTATATAGGTGAAAGGGTGATAAGTTAAAGAGCACAGGCTGATAAGGAAAGCCTGGTTTTAGCATGTAATTTTGGACCACATTGATTTCTATAATTTCAGCTTATCTGAAGAATCAATGAAGAGTTTTTTGAAATGCGTGCTCCAGTTTCTTCCCACACCTCAAAAGCTTTCAGATTGGCAGGTTAGGTCACTAAGTTTTCCCCTAGCGTGTAGTGATGAGGATGTCACAAGTGCGGAACATGGGTGGAGCCAAATGCAAGACACAAACAGGTTTTGTAGCATTATTAATAAATAGAGTTTATTACTTGTTACTAGGAAAGCAGGGAAGCAAGGGTTGTTCGGAGGGAGATCAAGGAGTGAGCAAAACAGTAGCAGAAATAAGCGTGGCTAGACTCGGACTTGGACTTGGAACTCGGAACATCAGAGCCTGGACTTTTCTTAGCCGGGGCTCCTCCTTGGACGCAGGACATAGAGGCCGGACTCTTCTTTTAAACACGGGACGCAGAGTACAGAGACAGGATTCCCCAACTCAGTTGAAAACACAAAGAGACAGTTCCCCACTCAGGATAGCAGCAAACGGCCAGACTTACTCAGCGGAGACGAAGATATGAAGAGACGGTACCACAGTTCATACCTTGACACAAAATGGCTCCAAGTAGTGGCAAGCCCTTGACATGGCCCAGGAACTACAGACAGCGGCTCTAGTCTCACTCTGGCAGGTTAACTTGGTGGACCTGCTCTGGCGAGGTAGCTTAGTGGCTCGATCAGGTGTGGTAACTTAACAGGCTGGCTCTGGCGATGTAACTTGGCTTGTTCCGGCAGGGTGACTTGCTTGCCCTTGCTTCGGTGACGTCCGATGACCATCTAGCGCCGAGTAGCTGTAAACCCGACACTAAATACTGCTCGTTCAGCTGAGACTCAAGAGCCCAAGAAACACGGGGAAACAATGAATTAAGGAAAACAAGGAGTCAACGGTCCTGATTGTGACACAAAGTAAATTTAGGGGGACCAGGCAATAACCGATCAGGACTGTGACAGAGGAAAGTTTCAGTTGACTGGAATGTGGGGAGAATTAAATTGGCTGAAGTAGCATTGGGTGCTTGATGGTCAGTATGGACTCAGTGGCTGAGGGTCTGTTTCCATGTACCTCACATCAGCGTCTTGCAATAAACACTCTTCTAAATTTTGTACCAGGCAGACAAAGGAAAAGATCTAAGGCTGTGCTCAAAACTTCCTTGAAAACTGCCAGATACCCACTGACTCTTGTGAATATCTGGCATCCATTCTAGGGAAATCAACAATTCTGGATCTACCCTGTAAAGTCTCCTAAAAATTTAGTATTTTTCAATGAGATTGCCTCCCATTCTTGTAAACCCCAAAAGAGATAAGTACAGTCTGTTTCACCTCCCCTTATATGATAGAAGTTCAATTCCAGGAATCCATCTGCAGAACCATCACTGCCCTCTCTCCACTGAAAGTATTACTCTCCTTAGGTAGAGGATCCAGACGTGTACTCAGTATTCCAGGTATGGTCTCTCCAAGGTTTTATAATGGGAACTGTACTATTCCAGGTATGGTCTCTCCAAGGTTTTATAATGGGAACTGTACTTCATTACTCTTGTATTCAAGCCTTCCTGAATTGGAGATTATTTGCCTGAATGCATGTTGATTTTCAATGGTTTGTGTAGAAGAACCCCTCACACCAATAAACAAAATATCTCTCATTTCCTTACTATTTATATAATTTCCTTTTCATAAATTCATTGATTCTGTCCAACTATTAGGTTTTAAGTACTTTGTGCTACCACTTCCCTAGCAATAGATTCCATTATTTTCCCTGGCATTGATGTCTGGCAAAGTGGTCCGTAGTTCCCTGTTTATATCTTCCTTCTTACTGAAATGGCGGGGGTTACATTTGCTACTATGTTGCGCAAACTAATCCGTAGCCTCAGATCCCAATGGTTTCCATAGGCACCCATGTACTGCAGTTGCAACATATCAGCTGCAACATATCAGCTGTACTGTTATTCGTGACTTAAAAGAATCATTTAACTCAGATACCACTGTCTCAGCTCACCAAAGTCCCTGGGCCACCAAAATCCAGCCTCTGTTGATGCTCTATTTAGAGGACCTTGAATCGAAAGGACAGGCAGAGGGGTTGAGATGGCTCTGTTGGTAAAAAATGAAATTGAGTCCTTAGAAAAGTGTCATAGGGCAGTGGCTGGGAACGGACCCAAGTGCAAGACACAGACACTGAAGTACTAGGGACAGGACTAAGATACAGGGTGAGGGCAAGGACATGGACATGAAAACCGGGAACCCGGAACAGGACTGCACAAGAGAGCTAGGAGCCCGGGCTTGGACTCCGAGCCAGAGACTGGACAAGGACCCAGTACCTGGGTCTTGCCTCTGGCTCGGACCCCAGAACTAGGCAAGGATGAGGCCTGGCTGGCAGGCAGGACGAGGCTGGAGTCTTGGAGATTTGAGGCGAGGCTTGGCAGGAAGCAGGAGGCTGGAGTCTTCAGGCTTGAGGCTAGAGACCCGAGGTGAGGCTTGGCAGGAGGCAGGAGGCTGGAGTCTTCAGACTTGAGGCTAGAGACCCGAGGTGAGGCTTGGTAGGAGGCAGGAGGCTGGAGTCTTCAGGCTTGAGGCTAGAGACCCGAGGTGAGGCTTGGCAGGAAGCAGGAGACTGGAGTCTTCAGGCTTGAGGCTAGGCAGGAGGCTGGAGTCTTCAGGCTTGAGGCTAGGCAGGAGGCTGGAGTCTTCAGGCTTGAGGCTAGGCAGGAGGCGAGGCTAGGCAGGAGACGAAGACTTGACTGGAGGGCGGAGGCTAGAGGCTCCTCCTGGGCAGGGCGCGGATCACCACCCGACAGAGGCAAGGGACAGGAAGGGACAGAACCAACTGCAGGTAACGGCAAGACGGCCTGGCTTACCTGGGCGGAGGCAAGGGACAGGAAGGGAGCTAGGTACAGGGTGGCTCCAGGACAAGACTGCAGGCGAGACGAAGCGAGAGTTACCGGCAAGACAAGGCAAGGCTTCTGGCAAAGCAAGGCGAGACGAGAGCTTCAGGTGAGGCGAGAGTTACCGGCTAGGCTTCAGGTGAGGAAACAGAAGGCAGAGGAAGGGATACAAGGAGTAAGGACAAGAACAATCCAGCACCCATGCCCTGGTCTCTGAAGGTATTTATGCAGCAGCCTCAATGAGCATCAGCTGCCTCAATTAGAACTCAACAAGAACAGAAACAGGGTAGACAGGAAAACCTGGATCAAGGGTCGATGGACCAGACCATGAACCGGAATACGGACTTCACGGACCAGACCATAACAGTACCCCGCCCTCCCACGGGAGCCTCCTGATAACCAAACAGGGTACCCAGACTATGGACGACCCGGGCGGGTGGGAGGGTAGTTAACAGAAAGGAACCCCGGGTGGCAAGAGGAAATAACAGTGTCCGTGTTGCTGGGCCCATGGGTGGCTGGATTGTTCCGTCATACGGCGGTGGCTAGGAACAGACCAAGTGCAAGACACAGACACTGAAGTACTAGGGACAGGACTAGGATACAAGGTGAGGGCTAGGACATGGACATGAAAACTGGGAACCCGGAACAGGACTGGACAAGAGAGCTAGGAGCCCGGGCTTGGACTCTGAGCCAGAGACTGGACAAGGACCCAGTACCTGGGTCTTGCCTCTGGCTCAGACCCCAGAACTAGGCAAGGATGATGCCTGGCTGGCAGGCAGGACGAGGCTGGAGTCTTGGAGACTTGAGGCGAGGCTTGGCAGGAGGCAGGAGGCTGGAGTCTTCAGGCTTGAGGCTAGAGGCCAGAGACTTGAGGCAAGGCTTGGCAGGAGGCAGGAAGCTGGAGGATAGAGTCTTCAGGCTTGAGGCTAGAGACCCAAGGCGAGGCTTGGCAGGAGGCAGGAGGCTGGAGTCTTCAGGCTTGAGGCTAGAGGCCAGAGACTTGAGGCAAGGCTTGGCAGGAGGCAGGAAGCTGGAGGCTAGAGTCTTCAGGCTTGAGGCTAGAGACCCAAGGCGAGGCTTGGCAGGAGGCAGGAGGCTGGAGTCTTCAGGCTTGAGGCTAGGCAGGAGGCTGGACACTGGAGGCCAGGCTAGGCAGGAGGCTGGAGACTTGACTGGAGGCTGGAGGCTAGAGGCTCCTCCTGGGCAGAGCGCGGATCACCACCCGATGGAGGCAAGGAACAGGAAGGGACAGAACCACCCGTAGGTGACGGCAATACGGCCTGGCTTACCCGACGGAGGCAAGGGACAGGAAGGGACAGGAAGGCACAGAACCAACTGCAGGTAACGGCAAGACGTCCTGGCTTACCTGGGCGGAGGCAAGGGATAGGAAGGGAGCTAGGTACAGGGTGGCTCCTGGACAAGACTGCAGGCAAGACGAAGCGAGAGTTACCAGTAAGACAAGGCAAGGCTTCGGGCAATGCAAGGCGAGACGAGAACTTCAGGTGAGGCAAGAGTTACCGGCAAGGCTTCAGGCAAGGAAACAGAAGACAGAGGAAGGGATACAAGGAGTAAGGACAAGAATAATCCAGCAGCCATGCCCTGGTCTCTGAAGGTATTTATGCAGCCAGCCCCAGCAAGCATCAGCTGCCTCAATTAGAGCTCAACAAGAACAGAAACAGGGTAGACAGGAAAACCTGGATCAAGGGTCGATGGACCGGACCGTGAACTGGAATACGGATTTCACGGACCGGACCATGACAAAAGGAAGTGACAAGGAATCAGAAGATGTAGAATTCTTGTGGATAGAGGTAAGAAACTGCAAGGGGTAAAAAGGCCCTGATGGGTTTATATACAGGCTTCCAAACAGTAGCCAGGGTGTGGGGTACAAATTAAATGGGAGCGAGAAAAAGCATGTAAATAGGGCAATGTTGTGATAGCCATGGGGGGTGGATTGGGTAAATCATGTTGGTGCTTGATCCCAAGAGAGGGAATTTGTAGAAAGCTAATGACCACCTGGACTGGATGGAGATCACTCCAGTATTCTGTAAGATGTAGCTGAGAAGATTGCAGCGGCATTAGTTGTGATCTTTCAAGAATCACTAGATTCTGGAATCGTTCTGGATGACAGGAAAATTGCACTGTTTAAGAAGGGAGAGGGTGAGAAGAAAGGAAATTATACACCAGTTAGCCTGACTTCAGTGGTTTGCATGATGTTGGAGTCTATTATTAAGGATAATGCTTCTCAGTACTCGGATGCACATGATAGACTAGGCCAAAGTTGGCATGGTTTCTTTAAAGGGGAAATCTTGCCTGACAAATCTGTTGGAATTCCTTGAGGAACTGACAGGCAGGATAGACAAAAAATTATCAGTGGACATTGTTTATTTGGATTTTCAGAGGTCTTTGACAAAGTCCTGCACATGAAGCTGCTAAGCAAGATAAGAGCCCATGGTATTACAGGAATGATACTGGCATGAATAGAAAGGAAGCAAAGATTGGGATTAAAGTGACATTTTTTGATTGGCTGCTGGCAACTAGTGATGTTTCACAGGGGTCAGTGTTGGGATTGCTTCTTTTCATGTTATGTGTCAATGACTTGGATTATGAAATTGATAGCTTTGTTGTTAAGTTTGTGGATTTACAACGATAGGTGAAGGGTCAGGTAGTGTTGAGGAAGCAGAGCGTTTGTAGGACAGATCAGGAGAATCGGCAAAGGGGTGGCAGATGCAATTCAGTAGCAGGAATAAAGGCATAGACTATTTTCTAATTCAGGAGAGAACTCAGAAATCAGAGGTGTAAAGTGGCCTTGTGTAGAATTCCCTAAGAGTTAACTTGCAGATTGAGTCAGTGGTAGGGAAGGCAAAAGCAATGTTAGCATTCATTTTGAGAGGACTAGAATATAAAAACAAGGATGTAATGCTGAGGCTTTATAAGGTGTTGGGCAAACTGCACGTGGAGTATTATGAGCAGTTTTGTGCCCCTTATCTAAGAAAAGATGTGCTGGCGTCGGAAAGGGTGCAGAGGAAGTTCATGAGTATGATCCTGGGAATGAAAGGATAAATGTATGAAGAGTGTTTGATGGCTCTGGGCCTGTACTCACTGGAGTTTAGGAGAGTGAGAGGGTATCTCATTGAAGCATATTGAATGGCCTAACGGACATGGGGAGGATGTTTCCTATAGTGGGTGGAGCCTAGGACCAAAGGGCACAACCTCTGGAGTGGCACGATAGCATAGAGGCAGCATGGTAGCATAGTGGTTAGTGTAACACCATTACAGTGGCGTGACCAGGATTCAATTCCTGCCACTGTCTGTATGTTCTCCCCATGAGCACATAGGCTTTCTCTGAGTGCTCTGGCTTCCTCCCACATTCCAAAGACTTTCTGGTTAGTAGGTTAATTGGTTATACGATGTAGTTGGGCAGCACAGGCTCATTGGGCTGGAAGGGCCTGTTACTGGCTGGACCTCTAAATAAGTCTGAATGAGGCAGATTGAGCTGACATTGTTATACACAGACAGCAGCTGCAATCGATTTCTAGAGAAAGGTAACAAGTCAATAAGTGTTGTAGAGAGAAGAAAATATATTAAGACCATGCGCAGGGCAAAATGGTAGAAATGAAGCTACTTCCAATGTAGAATGTCTTTATTGCATGACACCCTTGCACTTTAAATCACATTAGACTGATCTGTTTTAGAGTATTCAACAACCCATATCAAATCACCAAAAGGCACAAGAGGGAAAGTTATCTACGCCACGCTTGAATCAAAGTGTGTTCCAAAGAAATACTGCTGGACTTGCAAGGGGTAAGATTTTTTATTTCATTTTGATTTTAATTTGATGAACCCTTCATTTTTTTTATATTAATTTGGCTTTAAGAATATTGTCCAGGGACCTGCTTTGGATCAGACATGTTTTCATTGAATGGTTGAGCAGATCAAGTGGGCTAACATGCCTATTTTTTCTTCACACTATACCAGAGCAGTGCAGTCTAAGTGAGTCATGGTGTTCATGAATAGGAGGTACGCCCTGCCAGTAGTGGAAGGAATGAGGGTTCAGGGTGGTGGAAGGGTTAACTGAATAAGCAGGAAGCTTCGTCCGGCATTGTTGAGTGTTCAAACTGTTCAAGTCAGAGTATCCCACCATGTTCTTGACCTGTGCTTTGTGGAAAGGATTTGGAGATGAGAGTAGGTGACTCATCTGCTGCAGGGGATCTCAGCTCTGAGTGCATGCAGGTGTGAGAGCTTCGTTTCCTAACGAATCGTAAATTGAATTAAACATTCAGTAATCATTTTGAACTTCCTGCTTCTGACTTCACAATGAAAAGAGGGTCAATAATGAAATAGCTGAAGCTTGTTGTCCAGTGATATGGAGTTGGGATGATTGACTCTTTTCAGAAGTGTGATTCCAAAAATTAGAGGGCATGGGTTTAAGGTGAGAGCTAGGGGTTTTAAAGGAGATTTAAGGGCATGTGATTTTTCAGAGAGTGGTTGACATCTGGAATGCCTTGCTAGAAAAGGTAGTGGAATCAGATGTAATCATTCTGTTGAGAGACACTTAGACAGATACTTAGGTGGTCAAGGCATAGAAGGATGTGGAGCTGATCATGGGTATCATGGGTATCATGGGATTAATGTAGATGGGCAAATTAGAAGAGGTTAGGGTGAGAAATAAGTGGAATGTGAAAAAGGAGAATTTCACATGGGGTTTTCAGCTGTACAATCTCAATGACAGATACTTTATACTTTATACTTTATTGTCGCTAAACAATTGACACTAGAACGTACAATCATCACACCGATATTTGATTCTGCACTTCCAGCTCCCTGGATTACAAATCGATAGTAAATATTAAAAATTCAAATTATAAATCATAAATAGAAAATAGAAAAATGGAAAGTAAGGTAGTGCAAAAAAACCGAGAGGCAGGTCCGGATATTTGGAGGGTACGGCCCAGATCCGGGTCAGGGTTCGTTCAGCAGTCTTATCACAGTTGGAAAGAAGCTGTTCCCAAATCTGGCCGTACGAGTCTTCAAGCTCCTGAGCCTTCTCCCAGAGGGAAGAGGGACGAAAAGTGTGTTGGCTGTGTGGGTTGTGTCCTTGATTATCCTGGCAGCACTGCTCAGACAGCGTGCGGTGTAAAGTGAGTCCAAGGATGGAAAATTGGTTTATGTGATGTGCTGCACTGTGTTCACGATCTTCTGCAGCTTCTTCTGGTTTTGGACAGGACAACTTCCATACCAGCTCGTGCTGCACCCTAGGAGAATGCTTTCTACGGTGCATCTATAAAAATTAGTGAGGGTTTCAGGGGACAGGCCAAATTTCTTTAGTTTTCTCAGGAAGTAAAGGTGCTGGTGGGCCTTCTTGGCAGTGAACTCTGCTTGGTTGGACCAAGTCAGGTCATTTGTGATATTGACCCCGAGGAACTTAAAGCTTTTGACCTGTTCCACTTGCACACCGCCGATGTAAATTGGGTCGTGCGGTTCGCTACTCCTTCTGAAGTCAACAAACAATTCCTTCGTCTTGCTGACATTGAGGGATAGGTTATTGTCTTCGCACCATGCCACCAGGCATGCTCCAGTAAAGCCAAGCACCACCTCTTCTATGCAAGTAATAAGCCCTGTGAAGGACTGCACTCATTCAGTAGGAATACTGCAGGCCGCAAGCAGCAGCCATTCACATTTGCAGGCAGGATGATCTTGCGAGCTGCATACTTTGAAAGTGTGTGTGTTATTTCCAGCATCATTCTCAGGCTCTCCTATTCAGTGGCCTCTGATTTTCCTGAATGTGTTCAGGATAGGTTCCTGCAGCAATATTTTCAAAACCAACCAAAGAGATGGTGGTGAGTAATGCATAAACACAGGAGATCCCACAGATGCTGGAAATGCTGGAGCTGATATTTCAGGCCTATCTCAGCCAGAAACGTCAACTGTTTATTTCTCTGCATAGATGTTACCTGACCTGCTGAGTTCCTCCAGCATTTTGTGGTGAGCAATAATAGGTATTTAGTAGGCAATGCAATGATACTTGTGCATTTATTAAACAGAGATTATACTTCTATTGCCTGGACCTTTTTGGAGCTTCAACTATTCAACATGCTTAATATTGCAAATTATGAGGTAGAAAGTTAGGTTGAATGAAAGGAATTTGAAGCTTTGTAAAAAGATCAGATAAATGCTTCAAATTATAACAAGGTGTTATTAATTTTGTGCCCTGATTAAGGGTTTGGCCTCAAACATCAGCTATTTACTCCCCTTCATATCTCCTGCCTGATTTACTGACTTCCTCCAGCAGATTGTGCGTGTTGCTTAACAAAATGAGGTAATTGGCAAAACTCTGTCAAATGGCTGAAATGTGATTGAAAAATTATTAAGTTGAATACTTGCTAAATGGTGAAGTAGTAGAAATAGTGGAGGTTCAAGAAAACCTATAATGTCTATTAAAAAATTTCAGACAGAAACAAAAAATAGAAACATAGAAACATAGAAATCCTACAGCACAATGCAGGCCTTTTGGCCCACGATTCCGTGCCGAACATGTACTTACTTTAGAAATTACCTAAGGTTACCCATAGCCCTCTATTTTTCTAAGCTCCATGTACCTGTCCAGGAGTCTCTTAAAAGACCCTATCATATCCGCCTCCACCACTGTCACTGGCAACCCATTCCATGCACTCACCACTCTCTGCGTAAAAAATTTTCCCCTGACATCTCCTCTGTACCCACTTCCAAGCACCTTAAAACTGTGCCCTCTCATGTTAGCCATTTCTGCCCTGGGCAAAAGCCTCTGAATATTCACACGAACAACGCCTCTCATCATCTTATACACCTCTATCAGGTCACCTCTCATCCTCCGTCGTTCCAAGGAGAAAAGGCCAAGTTCACTCAACCTTTTCTCTTAGGGCATGCTCCCCAATCCAGGCAACATCCTTGTAAATCTCCTCTGCACCCTTTCTATAGCTTCCACATCCTTCCTATAGTGAGGTGACGAGAACTTAGCACAGTACTCCAAGTGGGGTCTGACCAGGGTCCTATAAAGCTGTAACCTTACCAAATAACTAGAAGATTTAGAATAGAATGGATTGGAAGTTATTCCAAAACTGTACTAAGCTCTGTTCATAATAAACCTCATTTATAATGAGCAACTATAGGCACCTCACCTTAGGAGAGAGCTATTGACCTCCAAAGGAGTGCAGCATAGATTTCCCTACCCTGGCGACATTCTTTCCTCAAAAGCAGATATTGACTCAGAGATCAATCACTACCTGAGTAGTGCTAATGCAGCCTATGCAAGATTAAAGAAAATAATCTTTGAAGACAGCGACTTATAGATCCAAACAAAACCTTTGGTCTATGTTGTATATTTAATATTTCAGTAATATTTGAGTAATATTGTAATTATATTGTGTGATTAAGCATTCTTTATTGTTTACATAATGCATTGTGGGTTATATGTAAAAGCATCACCATGGCACTATGTCATATGTGCCTGTCTCACTTACAGTAAAAACAATACTTAAGGCCTGTTCTCCTGGGCTCCCATCTTTTTCTTGCAATTAGTTTTATGCTTTGGAGTTACAAAACTTAATAGTGACAATGAGGAAGTTTTAAACAAACCCAAGACGACTATATACCTGTTGAGGTGTAGTGAGATGTTCAAGATTTTTAAAAGTGCAGCGAGACCTTCGAGTTTAAAAAAAAAGTGGCAGATATTGGACAAGTTCACTGGTTCATAAATAATGAGTACTGGATGATTATAATCATAGATAAAATAAAGCAGAAATGGCTGGCTACATCAGAAAGATAAATGTTCCATTAATAATCCATTGCGCAATGGATAACTGGCTCATGTATACTGAGCAAATTGAGCAGTATTTTGAAACAAATGAAATAGCCAATGAAAAGTGAGTGCTAATGTTGCTGGAGTGCATTGGATTTAAAGGCATACAGTTTGCTTAAAAGTTTGAAAAACCAGCCAAACTGGAAGTAATGCAGGAACATTAGAACTGAGACCATTGTTGATTGCAGAATGCTTTATAAGCAAAATCAAAAGGAAGGGGAATCCATTTCAGTGTACATGGCTGCATTGAAGAGCTTGTCTAAGCATAGTTAGTTCAGTAATGGGCTTAATGATGCATTGAGAGACCATTTAGTTTTTGGGATGTTGCAAGAAAGCATTCAAAAACAGTTCCTAGCTGAAGCACAACTTACATTTAAAAGAGTAGTTGAAATAGCTATATCAATTGCAGCAGACAGAGACACAATTGAGTTGCAGTCAGGAATGAAAGTGACTGTAAACAAAATTGCAACCTCTGAACAGAAACCTGCCTGGCCGAACAAATTGTGTTACCGTTGTGACAGGGTCTGACATACACCAGGCCAATGTATATTTAAAGGTGAAACTTGCAGAAAATGCAACAAATTAGGACAGAAACAAAGAGCATTTCAGGCAGATGAAAATAAATGGACTGCACAGGTTAGAGAAAAAGATAGAAAGTCAAGTTGCAGTTTCAGAAAGAGCACTAATCTGCATGCTATTGATGAAAAATCTGATAATGAGATGATGCAGACTGAGTAGCCTTGAGATTTACAGTGTGAAAATGAACAATATACAGGCAATATGACTTACACTGGAAGTGAACAGAAAATTACTTTAAAAAAAATGGACACTGGATTGGCTGTTTCAGCCATTCCATGAGTTTGAATGATTTTTAAAAGATGCTAAACTGAAGCCTTTAGACACCCAACTAAGAACTTATACTGGAGAAAGGATTATTCCTGTGGGAATGACATCCGTAATAGTGAAATACGTACAACAACCAACAAGCCACATTGGGTGTGTATATGGTAAAAGCAGGAGGGCCAGCATTTTGGGGACATGATTGGGTGAGACAACCACAACTTGAATGGAGATCCATATATTCCCTGTGACAAGGTCAACTGAAAATGAATTAAGGAAGGTACTGGTTTATTCCAAAGTAGTGTTCAAGGATGACATTGATAAACTCAAACATATCAAAGGTAGAATAGTGTTAAATGAAAATGCCACAACCAAGTTTTACAAAGCCTGTCCAGCTCCTTATACCATCCATGATAAAGTAGCCAGTGAGCGAGATCACATGGAGGCTGAAGGAATTCTTTCCAAGGTTGAGTGCAGCCCATGGGCAATGCCAGTGGTCCCAGTAGCCAAGTAGTCTGTTAGGATCTATGGTGATTTTAAGGTCACTATCAACCCGGTACTGAAAGTAGATGAATACCATCTGCCCAGGATAGACAATATATTTGCTACACACACATAAAGAACTAGAGGAACTCAGCAGGTCAGGCAAAATCTAGAAAATAAAACCTTTCCAGAGGGAAATACTCCAGCAAAGTGGACTTAGCTGAGGCCTAACTACAGATGGAGTTAGTAGTCGTCCACTGATTAGGTTCACTGTAGTATGTAAATTCTTCCTTCAATCACTGTATATAGATTGATCAGTGATCTATCAGTCTCTGTCCTC
Organism: Mobula hypostoma; assembly: GCF_963921235.1. Taxonomy (NCBI): domain Eukaryota; kingdom Metazoa; phylum Chordata; class Chondrichthyes; order Myliobatiformes; family Myliobatidae; genus Mobula; species Mobula hypostoma. The sequence goes on from NC_086104.1 coordinate 109,422,911, forward strand.
AAGAACATTAAACTGATCAACTGATATTACCTCGAATGTGTAGTTGTTGCTCCAAGTCAGCCTATGCAAGAAAAGGAAGAGCACATTACCCATCCAAGCCCAGGGGTGAAGGAATTAACCCCACACACTCATTGATGCAAAATGCATTTTTTAAACATTTATTCGTTTGCGGGATATGGGCATCACCAGCTCAGCCAGCATTTATTGCCCATCCCTAGTTGCCCCTGAGAAAGTGGTGATAAGCTGTCTTCTTGAACTCCTGCAGACCCTGAGGCATAGGTACATGCACAGTGCTGTTAGGGGGTGGGGGAATTCCATGATTTTGACCCAGTGACAATGACCCAGTTTCCAAGTCGGGATGGTGAGTGACTTGCAGGGGGATTTCCAAGTGGTCTTCCAGATATCTGTTGTTCTCGTCCTTCTAGATGATAGTGGTCATTGGTCTGGAAGGTGCTGCCTGAAGAACTTTGGTGTGTTGTTGCAGTGCATCTTGTAGATATTACACACTGCTGCAACTGTTCGTCAATAGTGGAGGGATTGGATGCTCATGGAAGGGGTACCAATCAAGTGGGCTGCCTTGTACTGGATGGTGTCAAACTTCTTGAGTATTGATGGAGCTGCACTCATCCAGGCAAGTGGTGAGTTTTCCATTACACTCCTGACCTGAGCCTTGTAGATGGTGGACAGGCTTTGGGGAATCAGGAGGTGAGTTACATACCACAGGATTCCTAGCCTTTGACCTGCCTCAGTGTTTATATAGCCCGACCAGTTCAGCTTCCAGTCAATGGTAACCCCACAGGATGTTGATAGTAGGGGATTCAGAGATGGTGATGCCACTGAATGTCAAGGGATGATGGTTAGATCCTCTCTTGTTGGAGATAGTCATTGCCTGGGACTTGCATGGCTCAAATGTTACTGGCCACTTGTCAGCGCAAGCCTGGATATTGTCCAGGTCCTGCTGCATTTGGGTGTGAACTGCTTCACTATCTGAGGAGTCACGAATGGTGCAGAACATTGAGCAGTCATCTGTAAACATCCCCACTTCTGACCTTATGACAGAAGGAAGGTCATTGATGAAGCAGCTGAAGATGGTTGGTCCTAGGACACTTCATACAAAGCACAAAAGGGTCAAAGATTTCGGTTTATCATTGACAGCTTAAGTTGTTGTGTTCCTTTTGATACTCAGCTTTAAGAACCTGAATTTCTTAGTGCATTATTTGTATACTGTTAATACCTTTTTCTCATTTTTAGGCGTTCCCTCTTCCAATTCACGTAGTTCGGAGGATAATCTGTGTAAACATTTGCAAACAACAGAACACATGCCTAGATCCCAAAGTTATACTACTAAACAACAGGTAATTGAAATAAACCAATCCCTAAAGCTCCGCTGGTCGTCAATAGGTGCAGGAACGTACAAAACAAAATAAATTGGTTATTAAAACATTGTGCTTGTGAAGCATGTACTGAAATATGAAATCAAGAACAAGTTTATCAGTCGATGCCTGAGGTATGTGTGTATAATACACTTCCTGTACCTAATAAAGTGGCCACTGAGAAGACCATTAACGCTCTTCTGCTGCTGTAGCTTACCTGCTTCAAGGTTCGACATGTTGTGCATTCAGGGATGCTTTTCTGCACACTATTGTTGTAACCCATGGTTATTTGAGTAACTGTCAGCTTGAACCAGTCCAGCCATTCTCCTCTGGCCTTGTTTGAAAACAAGGCGTTTTCGCCCTCAGAACTGCCCCTCACTGGATGTTTTGCTGTTCTTCACACCATTCTCTGTAAACTTTGGAGACTGTTGTGCATGAAGATCCCAGGAGATCAACAGTTTCTGAGATGCTTCAACCATCTCTTCTGGCCCAATAAGCATTCCACAGTCAGATTCACTTAGATCACATTTCTTCCCCATTCTGGTGTTTGCCCTGAGGAGCAATGAATATCTTGAGCATGTCTACATGCTTTTATGCATTGAGTTGCTGCCATATAATTAGTCTAATAAAGTGGCCAATAATTCTATATATGTATATTATATACAAACGTATATAATATTACTATATATATATATTAACCCGGAGTTGTGGCAGTAATTTTTATAGATGCACATTCTGCAGCATATTGTTCCAACACCAAAATGTCTTGTTGGAATCAACATCCTCCCAAATTCTCATCATTTTGTTATCATTGAAATAGAAGGCATAACATTTCAATTCAGCATTAAGTTCCTTCTGTGCCAGACTGATATCTCATCTGGTAACTTTTTAAGATTATGCTGGTAATCAAAAACGTTTTCAGAATCATTTGTGGTATTGTTTGTCTAATAATCACAGGACATTGAAATTAATCAACATATAAATTTTCACAACAGAGCATTGCTGTCTTAATAGGGCTTTTAGTGGGAATTGTCTGATTAATTAACTTGAAATTGTTAACACTATTTCAGGGAACAAAGGCTTTAATCAAGAGTACAGTTGAAACACCATCCAGACTGCAAGAAAGGCCTCCTTCAGGCCGCAGAAGTCGTAGTACAACCCCAAGTGGTAGGAAGACCCCTCTGGATGGTAAACAAATAGGCTTTGACATTGAACAGAAGGTTCGTACTTTGATGTTGATATTTAGAAACATAGAAACATAGAAAGCCTACAGCACAATACAGACCCTTCAGCCCACAAAGCTGTGCCAAACATGTCCTTACCTGAGAAATTACCGAGGGTTACCCATAGCCCTCTATTTTTCTGAGCTCCATATACCTGTCCCGGAGTTGCTTAAAAGACCCTATCATATCTGCCTTCACCACTGTCACTGGCAGCCCATTCCACGCACTCACCACTCTCTGCGTAAAAACTTACCTCTAATATCTCCTCTGTACCTACTTCCGAGCACCTTAAGACAGTGCTCTCTTGTGCTAACCATTTCAGCCCTGGGAAAAAGCCTCTGACTATCCACATGATCAATGCCTCTCATCATCTTATACACCTCTATCAGGTCACCTCTCATCCCCTGTCGCTCCAAGGAAAAAAGGCCAAGTTCACTCAATCTATTCTCATAAGGCATGCTCTCCAATCCAGGCAACATCCTTCTAAATCTCCTCTGCACCTTTTCTATGGTTTCCACATCCTTCCTATAGTGAGGCGACCAGAACTGAGCACAGTACTCCAAGTAGAGTCTGACCAGGGTCCTATGTAGCTGCAACATTACCTCTCGGCTCTGAAACTCAATCCCATGATTGATGAAGGATTGATTGATGCTTTTTTAACCATAGAGTCAACCTGCGCAGCAGCCTTGAGTGTCCTATGGACTCAGACCCCAAGATCCCTCTGATCCTCCACACTGCCAAGAGTCTTACCATTAATACTATATTTTGTCATTATATTTGTCCTACCAAAATGAAACACCTCACACTTATCTGGGTTGAACTCCATCTGCCACCTCTCAGTCCAGTTTTGCATCCTATCAATGTCCCGCTGTAACCTCTGACAGCCCTCCATACGATCCACAGCACCTCCAGCCTTTGTGTCATCAGCAAATTTACTAACCCGTCCCTCCACTTCCTCATCCAGGTCATTTATAAAAATCACAAAGAGTAGATGTCCCAGAACAGATCCCTGAGGCACACCACTGGTCACTGGCCTCCATGCAGAATATGACCCGTCTACAACCACTCTTTGCCTTCTGTGGGCAAGCCAGTTCTGGATCCACAAAGCAATGCCCCCTTGGATCCCATGTCTCCTTACTTTCTCAATAAGCCTTGCATGGGGTACCTTGTCAAATGCCTTGCTGAAATCCATATACACTACATCTACTGCTCTACCATCATCAATGAGTTCAGTCACATCCTCAAAAAATTCAATCAGGTGAATATTTGATGCTGATAAGCATTACAGAACAATTGAATAAACATTGACTCAAAAGTCCACGTTGTGTTATGATGAACCATTACTTAGCATCATGGTATTGTTTCAACATAGAAGGAGGTGATTAAATCCATCAATGCTATGCTGGTTTCTAGTCAAACTATCTTGTTAGTCCCATTTTTTTCTCCTATTTCCTGCAAGTTATTTGCCCTCGGGTAAATACTAAAGTAAAATTATAGCCATGTCCAGGTCGTTTCATTGGAAATTCAGCCAGGGGTTTCTGAGTGCTCCTTACTAGAATAGAAGGACATCCCTTTAAAACAGGGAAGTGAAGGAATATTTTTATCCAGAAGGTGGTGAATCTGCCAAATTTATTGCTACAGACAGCTGTGGAGGCCAATTGATTGGGTATTTAAAGTGGAGGTTGATATATTCTTGATTAGTGAGGGTGTCAAAAGTTATGGGGAGGAGGCAGGAGAATGGGGTTGAGAGGAACAATGCATTAACCATGATGAAATGGCAGAACAGACTTGATGGGCTGAATGGCCTAATTCTGCTCCTGCCTTGTGGTCTTATGATCTCCTGACTCAATTTCTATGTTAGAGATCCATGGAATGTTATCATATCCTGCATATCGTCCTGTTTTGGAGTATTATAATGCACCTTGGAGCACTGTATTTGTAAGGACCATTGCTGAGACTCCCTGGATCACGTAGGCTTCCCAATGCAGTACTGGACTGGGGCATCTGCCAGTACATTGTGGCCCTCTGATGGTAAGCAGTCCTGGGGCTACAGGATGAACCAGCAGTGAATGCCACTCTTGAGAACCCTCCTCCTTCTCTGCCCCCAGCATTTCACTAAAATAACCCCAAACTCATCCATGAATCTGTCTCCCCACCTTCACTCTAAACTCTCTTGGTTTCCTAATTTCTACACCCCTACTTCCCTGCTTCCAACAATGCTGGTTTCTCAGCATTACCCCAACATCTATGAATGCTAGTTTCCTAACTTTCCCCACTTCAGTGTAGAGGTCCTCCCCTCCGTAGGGATGTCTGTGTACAGCTCTTACATGAGTATTTGAGAGACAAAAGGATGGCAATGTCAGCTGCTGCAAGTCTACAGACATCTTCCCCTCCTCTAACCTCCCCCAACCCATAACATCACATTTGCCAGAGTAAAAGCTCCTCCAGCATCAGTTCTTTCTGGGTTTTTCAATTTGTCAGTTTTTGGTGGAAAATGCCCTCAAAGAACATTCCACTTCTCAATTTTCAGTTCCCGCTGCTGTCCGTAAGGAGCTTGTATGTTCTCCCTCAGGTTTCCTCCAGATGCTCTGGTTTCCTACCACATTCTGAAACTATGTGGGTTAGGGTTAATGAATTGTAGGCGTGCTGTGTTGGTTCCAGAAACATGGCCACAGTTGTAGACATGCAGCATATTTTTGGACTGTGTTGGTCGTTGAAGAAAACGCCACATTTCACTGTACAGTATGTTTTAAAGTTTCAATGTACATGTGACAAACAAAGCTAATCTAATCTAATCCAAACTAAAAATTTATGCAGGTTCTCTCCAAGTTATGGCAGGGTTCTGTCCTTGAGAACTGTTCATAACCTGGACAGTTGCCAAGTCAGAAATGTGACCGTGAACTGAATTCCCACATGGCAGAAGATGCCAGCATTTCCATCCTTCTGTCTCTTAAACACTCATTTGTATCTAAGAGCTGTAGATTGGCATTCCTATGCAGAGGAGGACCTTTACATAAAAGTGAGGTTTTGAGCAATCTTTGACACGTACACATATTATTTTAAATGATTGCCTAATATGAAGGTGTATAAACCTGAACTTTGATCTGAGAGGTGAAAGAAAACCAGAGCACCTGGAATCCCGTGCAATTGCAGGGTGAAATGCAAACTCCATATCAACAGTGCCTGAGGTCAGGACTGGACTGAGCTCTCTGGAGCTGAGTAGTAGCATTTGTACTAGTTGTGGCAGTCCCTCAGGAGTGGGATGATTTGCTTCCACTCTGATTCTGTGAGTTTTCAGGTGACAACAGGTGGAGCACTCCAACTCCCATTTACGCAGAGCTTCCATCAGCTCCTCATGCATGGATCAACTACTGGTGCTCGTCTCATAGAGGTTTTAGAAAATTGTCATACAAATGGGCAAACCCAATGCTAATTTATGGAAAAGTAAGCACAGTTTACAAATTAGAGTTTATAGATTAAGGGTTTTGTAACAGGATAGATTGGGAGCTGGTTAATAGATAGAAAACAAGTTCAAGTTGAAGTTTATTTTCATTCAGCCATCCACATGTATACAGCTAAACAAAACATTGTTCCTCTGGGACCAAGGTGTGAAACACAGTACATACTGTATACTACATACAGCACATCAAATAATAATAGAATAATGTTAATAATAAAATAAAATTCTATAGATGTGCAAGTTGACATGAAGTGCATATGTGATATATAGTTAAGTGCACAACACTATAATGCTACAGGTGCTGTCATAAATAGTGCATACACAACAGACGTGTCATTCTACAATACATATTGTGTACCACAAATTTAGACTTGAACACGATATCGCAGGCATGCTGTAATAAGAGGAGTGCCACAAGAATCTACTGTTTCTTCTCTGCTATGTCCAATCAATATCAATGACTTAGTTTATACACACAGCATTCTGGAGGAATAAGCAGTCAGTGTTTGAGGCTGAGACCCTTCATCACGGTACTGAAACATCAACTGTTTATTCCCCTCTGTAGATGCTGCTTGACCTGCTGAGTTCCTCCAGTACACTGTATGTTTTGCTCTGGATTTCCAGCAACTGCAGAATCTCTTGGGTCAATGATTTAATTTAAATGGATTGGGTGTAATTGAACCAGGTTTATTAATGAGAAAGAAAGCTAAGAGGAGGCACAGAATGGTCGAGGGAGTATGATGTGTAATTATCCACTTTCACTCTGAGATGAATGAGAAGTCAGAATTTTTTTTATAAGATGTAACCTCTTATGGCCCAGAGGTCTTTTTTCTTTAGCTGGCTACAAACGATTTGTTTTAATCCTTTAGGTATCACGGCCAAGTTCTGTTTTATCTAGAAGAGAAAGTGCCTGTTTTAAGAGTAATATTACACAAGATGATGTTAGAGAAGAAATCCAATATCCAGATGGCAAGGTAATATGACAATAAAATACAGTAATGTAACATTCACAAGGTAACATTTCATCCTTTAATGATTTACACTCAGTGGACACTCTATTAGGCACTTCCTCCAAAAGGGCGAGGCAGAATTACAGTTCAGGAGTCACTAGATGGACTGAAGGGCCTGACCTCTGCTGTAGTACTCCATGATTATGACTAATATTTATTGAGCATATTTTTTAAAAGTTCAAATAGCACTTTGTATGATTGTTTTTATATCATTAACATTGAGCTCATTTTAATTGTTTTCAGACAATACTTAATTACTAGAGTACATTTACAAATTGTATTTAGCATTTACTTTAGATTATTTTTGTCCATGATGAAGGAAACTGAAAGGTGCCCATATTTGTATATTATATTCATACAATGGTTCTTGTTTCACTCTCAGATAGAACAGATCCTGACTAATGGAAATCGAATTATTATCTTTCCGAATGGCACAAGGAAGGAGGTCAGTGCAGATGGGCAATCTGTCACCATAACATTCTTCAATGGGGATGTGAAGCAGTTCATGCCAGACCAAACAGTGGTATGTGCAAATGCTGAATACTAAGAGTCATTACTGTCTTCTGAAAGCACTACAAGCTAATTACATTTTTATAAGGCAACTATTTGGGACATTGAAATATAGAAAAGAAGGGAAGGGAGAGTTGTTGGTAGCAGAACAGGCCATGTAGACAGACACTGACCTTCCAAAGGATTAGTGCTCCTGGTGGACGGGTCACCTGCTGGACAATGGATCTGCAGTGACACCAGCTGAGGGGCTCACCACCCTCTCAACCTCTGTGCATCTGAATCTTTTGAGGTGCAGTTGTAGATGTATCCTGGTCAGCTACGTATTAATGCATAAGGCAGGTAACTGGTGGGGCCAAAACTTGTCTACTCTTCCTTTGATGGTATTGGAGTCATATAATCATAAAGTCAAAGAGTTGTACAGCATAGAATCAAGCCACCCAGCCCACCGTCTTTGCCAATTGCCATGCTAATGCTGTGCTAACCCTACTTTCCTGCTTTAACCCCATATTCCTCCATGTATTATTCATTCTGGAATCTGTCTCCCTGCCTCTCAAATACTGTTCCTGCCTCAACTACTTCCTGTGGCAGATTATTCCAGATACCAAATACCCTTTATGTGAAAAATGAACCTGTCAGATCCTCTTTAAACCTACTCCCTCTCAACTTAAACCTACGCTTTCCAGTTTTATGCACCCTACCTCTATCTACATTGCTCATAATTTTATATACCTCTATCATCGGCATGTCTCAGCCTCCTTTGCTTAAAGGAAAGCCTATGCAAGTGAGAAAATTGCAAAAGACTCTTGCACAAAACTGTATAATCATGTAAGACAAACTTGATCAATTCTGTCTGGCTTTTGAGAACTGCATTCCTAACTAAATGGTTAATTGAGTTATATGCATGTTCTATATTGGTTGTTCTTGAAACTTTATCCAAAACAATATGAGGTGAGGGTTAGGTACAGTAGATGAGTATGCTATCTGTGTGCATGTGTGTGTGCCAGTATACTGAGAAACAGTGTCAATTTCACCCGTGTCTGCAAAGGACCAGAGAATAAATATGCCAGACATTATAAAGGCTGTTTCTTTTAGAGACGGACACTATTTGGAAAGAAGTGACTGTCTAAAGCAATTAGCATGTTCTGAACTCTTGCAGATATACTACTACGCTGATGCAAAGACAACTCACACCACATTCCCAAGTGGAATAGAGATGCTACAGTTCTCCAATAACCAGATAGGTGGGTGGAATCTGCAGTGAATATTTGTGATTTAATATTGCAACAGGAAGGCATAGGGTTGTAAATCCACTTGAAGCCAGGTGCGTGTTGCAAGTAAAGAAATGGGAAGTTGGGTTCTGCAATCTGAGGTTTTATTCTATTTTTGTACATTTTCTTAATGGGTTACTATTTAAGCTTTATATGTGATAATAATTTTTATATTACACATCAAAATACATTTTAATCATCCCCATCTTATTAAAATTTATCAGTACACAGATTTTTGCTTCTACATCATCATGTTTTTTCCACTTGCCAGAGGTACACCTAAAACATGATTATGATAGTGAATGCCAAAAACTTGGTCTGACCTTATAAGTGGGTTAACTTTCACCCATTTCAATTCAATTGAATATTTAAAAAAGTATTCATTCTGAAAATTCTTACAGTTGGCCGTTAAGATGTTGGATAACAAGTAAGAAATTCCATTTAAATAGACATTTCATAGCAGTGGTTTATTTTTATCTGTGGTCACTTTTCTTTTTTAGATTGATAATAGTGAACTTTCACAGAGGTAAATATTTTGATTGGATGTGCATTTACATCTATCTGGTTAAACAGACTGGCACAGTTCAACACCCAACCCCAAGTACATCACCTCCCAATACAGAATTGCAATTGTCAAACTGGAATTATTTCCAGTCTCCGAATTGACCTGGGACTGAATAACTGTGATTGAATCTCTTGATTTGGCTAAAATGATATTTTAATTCCAGCCTGATAATCACTTAAAAGCTACTTCCTACTTCCAACCTGTTAAATCAAAGGCACTCCCTGGCAGTGGGAGGATTGATAGCACAATAACAAATTGAATATCAGTGGCTAATGCGCCTAATGGGCACCCCCCGACTCTTTGGAATCTCTAGCTCAAAATGGAGAAGGATTGAGAACCTTAAGTCCATTGTAGAAGTCTGTGGTAGAAGGAGTGGACTCCCTCAGAAATTACTGGCCCAATTCCAATCTCCCCTACCCCAAATTGTCTTCTGCCTCTTTTGTGGAAGAGTCGGCGATTCCCACATTGCCCACAAAGCCAAAGAAGAAGCGAATCATCCTTAATCCTGAGGGATTGCCAAAGAAGAAGAGATAGACTGCTCTAGTACTGACCTTGACACAGCTTGTAGAATCAGTGTGGGTTATTATTGGGGGTTATATGTACTCACACACCTGTTAAGGTGCATATCTTGGGGTTAGGTTGCCAGCATGCAAGAGTTATTATTTCCCAACCTTACAGATTAAAAAGGGCTAATTTTCTTTTTGACTATGCTTTTCCGTATGATGGGTAAATAATTTCTGTAACTTCAGAATCAGGTTTATCATCACTGACATATGTTGGGAAATTTGTTGTTTTGTGGCAGCAGTGCAGTACAATATACAAAATATACAATTCGATACAATAAGATATATATACACATACAGTGAATTCCAGTTAATTGGGACATATCAGGGCCAGGACACTTTGGCCCAATTAGTTGAAGTTTCATGAAAATAGTTAAAAAGGTATAATAAAGACAATCTACCATTTAACTGAGTAACAAATTAAGCACTTGAATGAAAACAGAACAAACTAGAACACTATCAATACTACTAAAGTACTATAAAACTGTGTATTGGTCCCAAATTGTTATCAATGGAGGAATTCATCCAGTGTCGCTGCCGTGTTCTTTTGATTGACTGTCCATGAACAGAATCTTTATAGACTCCTGGTGCAGATAATTGACAACCTTCATACAATGCTATCAACAAATGCATCCTCCAAATCTTCATTTTCATTGTGCCATTCAAGATGGTTGTTGATACCTTCAAATTTTTCATAGTTCCTAGGTTGTTGAGGTAGTGAAATCATTTCATTTTCACTCCCAGCCGTTTCTGGCATCTCCAAGCCTAAGTGCTTAAACCACAGTAAGCAAGAGAGTTCTGAATTGTCTTACTGATTAGTTTTCACTAACTATCAAGACAAAAAACATTGCTTTTTGAGCACAAACTCATGCAACTGATTCTATTTAAAAACTGTTCACTCTAAGCACAGAGTAGTGTCTATTGGCGACAAAAGTGCATGCGACTCCTGCTAATTAGAAACTGTTCAATAGCAGTCTCCTGCCCCAGTTAATTGGCGTAGTGTCCCAAATAAATGAATTATATTCTGGCTATTTTCTTGATTAGTTTTTGTTCTTTAAGCATTGAATCAGATAAATGGTTGCTCCAATTAACTAATGGTCCAATCAATTGGAACCCATTGCATATAAAGTAAGTAGTGCAAAAAAAAGAAATTTATTCCATGTTTTCAAACTACAATTTGGCCCTTAATCTTTGTAACATTTTCTTATCTTTTAGAAAAACATTATCCTGATGGTAAGAAGGAAATAATATTTCCAGATCAAACTATCAAACACCTTTTTCCTGATGGTCATGAAAAGAGTATATTCCCAGATGGTACAGTTGTGAATTTGCAAAAGTAAGTGTGTTTCTCTCTGTTTTCCAATGGAAGGAAAAATATTTATACATGAACTTGGCATTGCCTTTTGATGTTTGCCTATACTGGGTGCCCTTTGCTCACAAACTAGCATCTGGTACATGTTCACACCTGAGATGTTACACTAGATGCTGTATTGTACAAGATGTGAATATTATAGAGACAGTGCAGAGGAGATCTACAAGGATGTTGTCTGGATTGGGGAGCATGCCTTATAAGAATAGGTTGAATAAACTTTCTCCTTGGAGCAACAGAGGATGAGGGGTGACCTGATAGAGGTGTATAAGATGATGAGAGGCATTGATCGTGTGGATAGCCAGAGACTTTTTCCCAGGGCTGAAATGGCTAACATGAGGGGGCGTAGTTTTAGGGTGCTTGGAAGTGGGTACAAAGGGGATGTCAGGGGTAAGTTTTTTACACAGAGAGTGGTGGGTGCATGGAATGCACTGTCAGTGATGGTGGTAGAGGCAGATACGATAGGGTCTTTTAAGAGACTCTTAGATATGTACATGGAGCTTAGAAAAATAGAAGGCTATGTGGTAGGGAAATTCTCAGCAGTTTCTAGAGTAGGTTACATGGTTGACACAACATTGTGGGCCAAAGGGCCTGTAGTGTGCTGTAGATTTTCTATGTTTCTATGTGTCAGCTAAAATTTTTCAGGAGAAAGCAGTAATTTTGTGCTCCATGGGTGGCACTTCAATGGTTCTTGTGATGAGGGATTCGATTACTGTAGCACCGTGCTAGCCCCTTTGAATAATCTGATGCACAGTTAGGATGGCTGCAGTCTGAGCTTGCATATCAAACCAATGTCTTTGAAGTACAACTGGCTGCACTTGACTGCACCACTGGGTAGCTGCAACATTAGCCGTACTGGTGTCACTTATGTAACAGATTTGGCCAAGACTTTCATCAGATGTTGTGAAAGATCTTCAACTAGGAGCATCATATCTGTTTCTCTCTCTACAGTTGCTGCCTGACCTGATGAGCAGCTCCTGTTTTTATTTAAGAGCATGGAGGATGTACTAGAATGTTATAGCTAATTAGGCCATGGTTGCTTACTGTGTACATGTTCTCTCACCACGCAACAGGAAGAGTGTGACAGCACTGGAGATAATGTCAATTTCTGGCAATTTTAAAGCCAGTCTGGGTTCGTTTCCTTTGGGACAAAGAAGAGCTGAGAAGGGATTTGTTTGAGGTATATAAAATTATCTGAAACTTAGAGTGGATAGGAAATTCTCTTTCCCTAAACAGAATGATTGTTAATCGAGAGCATAGATTTAAGGTTTTAAGAATTAAAGAGAATTCAGGAGAAGTCTTTGCACACAGAGGGCAGTAGAGAACTGTATCTTGTGTTAGAGGCAGAAAATCTTGACCCACTTAACAAATACCTGTCTGTGTACTTGAAGTGCTGTAAGGCAACTGAAGGGGAACTAGAGAGTAGGACTGGGAGAGATCAAGATAAGAAAAGATGTGCTGGCATTGGAGATGGTTGAGAGGAGGTTCTCAAGAATGATTCTGGGAATGAAAGGGTTATTATCTGAGGAACGTTTGATGGCTCTGGGTCTGTACTCACTAGAATTTAGAAGGATGAGGGGGGACCTTATTGAAACCTTTTGAATGTTGAAAGGCCTAGACATAGTAGATGAGGAAAGGATGTTTGCCGTGGTGGGGGAGTCTAGGACAAGGGCACAGCCTCAGGATAGAGGGGCACCTATTTAAAACAGAGATGCGGCAAAATTTCTTTAGCCTGAGGTTGGTCAATTTGTGGGATTTGTTACCACAGGCAGCTATGGAGGCCAGGTCGTTGGGTGTGTTTAATGCAGAGATTGATAGGTTCTTAATTGGCCATGGCATCAAAGGTTATGGAGAGAAGGCCAGTGAGTGAGGTGGAGGAGAGGAGAAATAAAGGATCAGCCATGGTTGAATGGCGGAGCAGACTCAATGGGCCAAATGGCCTATTTCTGCTCCTATGTCTTATGGATAATATAAGAGGACAAGTGACCTTTCTTCCACATTTCTGTACACTCAGTAGCAATTTTATTAGCTGTTGCTGTACTCCTGCTCATTAATGCAAACATCTAATCAGCCAATCATGTGGCAGCAACTCAATGTATAAGAGCATGCAGACATGGTCAAGAGGTTCAGTTGTTGTTCAGACCAAACGTCGGAGTGGGGAAGAAATGTGATCTAACTGACTTTGACCGAGGAATGATTGTTGTTGCCAGACAAGGTGGTTTGAGTATGTCAGAACCTGCTGATCTCCTGGGATATTCACACACAACAGTCTCTAGAGTTTATACAGAATGGTGTAAAAAAACAAAGAAAAAAGACTTCTAGTGAGTGGCAGTTCAGTGGGCAAAAATGCCTTGTTAATGAGAGAGGTCAGAGGAGAACGGCCAGACTGGTTCAAGCTGACAAGAAGGTGACAGTAACTCAAATAACCATGTATTATAACCATGTGTGCAGAAAAGCATCTCAGAACGCGCAACATGTAGGACATTGAAGCAGCAGAAAACCACACTGTGTTCCGCTTCTGTACCTAATAAAGTGGCCACTGAGTGTAAATGGCAAAGCTGAATACTGACACCACAGAAAGGGATTGTTTAGCAGTCTGTATTGGAAAGCTCACTATGTAGCCTCATCCTGTGCACACTTTTGAATTAGCAACTAAGTATAAAGAGCAGCATGGTAACATAAAGGTTAGCAAAACGCTTTACAGTACCAGAGCCCTGAGTTCAATTCCCACCACTGTCTGTAAGGAGTGTGTACATTCTCCCTGTGACTGTGTGGGTGGGTGCTCCCGTTTCGTTCCACAATCTAAAGACATACCTGTTGGTCATTGTAAATTGTCCCGTGATTAGGCTAGGATTAAATTCAAGGATTGCTGGGCAGTGAGGTTCGGAGGGCTGGAAAGGCTTATTCTACACTCCATCTTAATCAACCAATCAATAAGTAGATTGATTGATTAATTAATTAATAACCTTTAAATATTGATATTAATAGCATGAATTCAAAGAAGTTTAGAGAATGGTGATGCACTGAAGCACCAGCCTGGACTCTGCATTGGTGCAAATAGCTACAATAAGTGACATTGTCTGGCTGGTTTATAAGCCTATGTACTGTACAAGTCACAAGTGGCATCAACCAGTTCATGAAGCATAGGAAGTTGTTTGGCCAACACAGGCTGTTAACTTGGTCAACATTTGGTACTTGAGAACTGGATTATTTGTAGCAAGGATCTGTTTGCTGCCCATTTCTCAGCTGATTGGGTTGTTTACAGAATGCCCATTCTCTCTTTTTCATTCGGAGTACCTAACAGCTCGCAGTATAATGACTGCAGGTGTTTAGATCTGATGGCTGTGTTGGACTTGTTAGTGATTGCAATTGAGTCAATGGGAGCTAGTGGAGCATTTGTCATTACCTTTTCCTGCTGAGGCAACTGATACCCTGCTGAAGCACCATACATTGTCTGCAAGTACCAAGTTGACTAAGATACTGAATGTTATCTTTTTGTGACCTGATAAAACAATTATGGAAATACTGTAAATGGAACTTACAGAGAACCTTTTAATTTATCTTTCTGAAGATGCAAAATCATCATGTTATTAGTTACTGAAGGTTTTGTTCTTTCTCAGAAATGGAGATAAAATTATTGAATTCAACAATGGGCAGAGGGAGATCCACACGCCCCAGTACAAACGGAGGGAGTACCCTGATGGAACCAAGAAGACCGTGTATCCTAATGGGCGCCAGGAAACGAAGTATTCCACAGGTCGTGTCCGAATAAAAGACAAGAAAGGAAATCTTGTTTTGGATAAAATGTGACTGCAGTGACTTCTGTTAGACAATCAGAAAGAGTTATGTAAGAACAAGAAAAGAAAGTACTAACAGAATTGCAGAAGTTGTCTTCCAGGCACTACAATCTATCTACAAATCCAATCCTGTTTCATTTTCTTTTACGATATGCTTTGACTACAAGAGACTGAGTACTCCTCTAGAATCTGAGCCATACCTGTGCACTACAATGTATTAACCTGCATGGATTTTGTATATGGGAATAGAGTTAAAGAAAAGCTGTCATTGGGAAACATGTATGCAACTGGGTGTTGTGTTCCTGATTTAACAGCCAGAAAATTCCCTGGAGCCTAACATGAAAGATGAATCTCAAGGTCATTGGCACTTAACTACAAAAGAAAATGCTAAGCACATTAAAAATACTTTGCATATATTTAATTTTTATTATAAAAATATTAAAGAGAGTTGGAAATAAGCAATGTTAACTGGGTGAGTCAATTGGAAGCAAGTGATCACATGGAAGGAACTCCAAAAAATAAACCACCTTGATGGTGTTACTGTTTTGCTCTCTCACTATTAATGTTAATTTATTACCTTCACTTGAATTAACTATTTGCAATAAAATGTGAAATTTCTACCGCATGCAACATACAGAGTACAATTACAGGTGAGACTCATGAAGAGCAGAAGGGTTTTCTAAAAAGTCACTTCACAACATCCTCATTATGGCTACTCTTTAAATAGATACGTTTCTCCTGAAATCCCTGTCAATTTATGTGGAACAATTTTACATCATGAGCCCTAGACAACAGGAATTCTGCAGATGCTGGAAATTCAAGCAACACACATCAAAGTTGCTGGTGAACGCAGCAGGCCAGGCAGCATCTATAGGAAGAGGTACAGTCGATGTTTCAGGCAGAGACCCTTCATCAGGACTAACTGAAGGAAGAGTTAGTAAGAGATTTGAAAGTGGGAGGGGGAGGGGGAGATCCAAAATGATAGGAGAAGACAGGAGGGGGAGGGATGGAGCCAAGAGCTGGACAGGTGATTGGCAAAAGGGATATGAGAGGATCATGGGACAGGAGGTCCGGAGAGAAGACAAGGGGGGGAGGGGAACCCAGAGGATGGGCAAGGGGTATAGTCAGAGGGACAGAGGGAGAAAAAGGAGAGTGAGAGAAAGAAGGTGTGTATAAAAATAAATAACGGATGGGGTACGAGGGGGAGGTGGGGCATTAGCGGAAGTTAGAGAAGTCGATGTTCATGCCATCAGGTTGGAGGCTACCCAGACGGAATATAAGGTGTTGTTACTCCAACCTGAGTGTGGCTTCATCTTTACAGTAGAGGAGGCCGTGGATAGACATATCAGAATGGGAATGGGATGTGGAATTAAAATGTGTGGCCACTGGGAGATCCTGCTTTCTCTGGCGGACAGAGCGTAGGTGTTCAGCAAAGCAGTCTCCCAGTCTGCATCGGGTCTCGCCAATATATAGAAGGCCACATCGGGAGCACCGGACGCAGTATATCACCCCAGCCGACTCACAGGTAAAGTGTCGCCTCACCTGGAAGGACTGTCTGGGGCCCTGAATGGTGGTAAGGGAGGAAGTGTAAGGGCATGTGTAGCACTTGTTCCGCTTACACGGATAAGTGCCAGGAGGGAGATCAGTGGGGAGGGATGGGGTGGTTGAATGGACAAGGGAGTCTCATAGGGAGCGATCCCTGCAGAAAGCGGGGGGAGGGAGGGAAAGATGTGCTTAGTGGTGGGATCCCGTTGGAGGTGGCAGAAGTTACGGAGAATAATATGTTGGACCCGGAGGCTGGTGGGGTGGTAGGTGAGGACCAGGGGAACCCTATTCCTAGTGGGGTGGCAGGAGGATGGAGTGAGAGCAGATGTGCCTGAAATGGGGGAGATGCGTTTGAGAGCAGGTACATCGACTGTACCTCTTCCTATAGATGCTGCCTGGCCTGCTGCGTTCACCAGCAACTTTGATCATGAGCCCTAGTTTTAATTTCCTCCTTCTCGTAAAAACAGTATTAATGGAATGTCGCATTGATGTTAGTAGATCATGAACTTTCCTAAAATATCTTATTCAGATGTGTGCATTAAACAACACTCCGCAACTCATGTCACACTCTACGAGGGGTGATTGATAAGTTTGTGGCCTAAGGTAGAAGGAGTCAATTTTAGAAAACCTAGCACATTTATTTTTCCTCCATTTACACACTGAGTCCAGCGGTCGTGGAGCATACGGATCCATTCTTTGTAGAAGTTGGCGTCTTGGATGTCCAGAAAGTGATCCACAGCAGAGGTGACTGATAAGTTCGTGGCCTAAAGTAGAAGGAGATGAGGAGAAACTTCAAACTTTCTGCATTTTCACTCAAAGTGTTGAACTGCACATGCATGTAATGAGAGCTGAATAACTCATCTCCCTTAGGCCACAAACTTATCAATCACCCCTGCTGTGGACCACCTGGAGGTCCAAGACGCTCTTGTTACATGCACGTGCAGTTCAACTCTGAGTGATAATGCAGAAAGTTTGAAGTTAATAACTCCTCCCCGTCTACCTTAGGCCACAAACTTATCAATCACCCCTGCTGTGGACACTTTCTGGAGGTCCAAGATCCGTATGCTCCATGACCACTGGACTAAGTGTGCAAATGCAGGAGGGGACTATGTTAAAAAATAAATATGCTAGGTTTTCTTCTACCTTAGGCCACGAACTTATCAGTCACCCCTTGTATTTCAGTAACACTCATCTCTTTCCACTTCCATTTATCATTTCTGATTTTACTGGTTCAGCAATAAGAATAAGAACACTCAGGACATAAGTTAAGGTTGCAAAAGCCTACTATTTGAATGTTGAGAGATAATTGGTCTAGTTTTCTGAATATATTTTTAGCATGCCATGTTGGTGCATGTTTTGCTCTCTCTGACACACACTCACACACACGCGCACGCACACACACACGCACACACACACACACGCACACACACACACACGCACACACACGCACGCACATGCACGCGCACACACACATGCGCACACGCACACAAACGCGCGCGCACACACGCACGCGCACACACACGCGCACACACAATGCACACACACGCGCACGTGCACACACGCACATGCACACACACACACACACACACACACACACATAAAACATAGAAGCATAGAAAATAGGTGCAGGAGTAGGCCATTTGGCCCTTCGAGCCTGCACTGCCATTTATTATGATCATGGCTGATCATCCAACTCAGAACCCTGCCCCAGCCTTCCCTCCATACCCCCTGACCCCCGTAGCCACAAGGGCCATGTCTAACTCCTTCTTAAATATAGCCAATGAACTGGCCTCAACAGTTTCCTGTGGCAGAGAATTCCACAGATTCACCACTCTCTGTGTGAAAAAGTTTTTCCTAATCTCGGTCCTAAAGGGCTTCCCCTTTATCCTCAAACTGTGACCCCTTGTTCTGGACTTCCCCAACATCGGGAACAATCTTCCTGCATCTAGCCTGTCCAATCCCTTTAAGATTTTATACGTTTCAATCAGATCCCCCCTCAATCTTCTAAATTCCAACAAGTACAAGCCCAGTTCATCCAGTCTTTCTTCATATGAAAGTCCTGCCATCCCAGGAATCAATCTGGTGAACCTTCTTTGTACTCCCTCTATGGCAAGGATGTCTTTCCTCAGATTAGGGGACCAAAACTGCACACAATACTCCAGGTGTGGTCTCACCAAGGCCTTGTACAACTGCAGTATTACCTCCCTGCTCCTGTACTCGAATCCTCTTGCTATAAATGCCAGCATACCATTCGCCTTTTTCACCGCCTGCTGTACCTGCATGCCCACTTTCAATGACTGGTGTATAATGACACCCAGGTCTCGTTGCACCTCCCCTTTTCCTAATCGGCCACCATTCAGATAATAATCTGTTTTCCTATTTTTGCCACCAAAGTGGATAACTTCACATTTATCCACATTAAATTGCATCTGCCACGAATTTGCCCACTCACCCAACCTATCCAAGTCACTCTGCATCCTCTTAGCATCCTCCTCACTGCTAACACTGCCACCCAGCTTCGTGTCATCCGCAAACTTGGAGATGCTGCATTTAATTCCCTCATCCAAGTCATTAATATATATTGTAAACAACTGGGGTCCCAGCACTGAGCCTTGCGGTACCCCACTAGTCACCGCCTGCTATTCTGAAAAGGTCCCGTTTATTCCCACTCTTTGCTTCCTGTCTGCTAACCAATTCTCCATCCACATCAATACCTTACCCCCAATACTGTGTGCTTTAAGTTTGCACACCAATCTCCTGTGTGGAACCTTGTCAAAAGCCTTTTGAAAATCCAAATATACCACATCCACTGGTTCTCCCCTATCCACTCTACTAGTTACATCCTCAAAAAATTCTATGAGATTCGTCAGACATGATTTTCCTTTCACAAATCCATGCTGACTTTGTCCGATGATTTCAGTGCTTTCCAAATGTGCTGTTATCACATCTTTGATAACTGACTCCAGCAGTTTTCCCACCGCCGACATTAGGCTAACCGGTCTATAATTCCCCGGTTTCTCTCTCCCTCCTTTTTTAAAAAGTGGGGTTACATTAGCCACCCTCCAATCCTCAGGAAGTAGTCCAGAATCTAACGAGTTTTGAAAAATTACCGCTAATGCATCCACTATTTCTTGGGCTACTTCCTTAAGCACTCTAGGATGCAGACCATCTGGCCCTGGGGATTTATCTGCCTTCAATCCCTTCAATTTACCTAACACCACTTCCCTACTAACATGTATTTCGCTCAGTTCCTCCATCTCACTGGACCCTCTGTCCCCTACTATTTCTGGAAGATTATTTATGTCCTCCTTCGTGAAGACAGAACCAAAGTAATTATTTAATTGGTCTGCCATGTCCTTGCTCCCCATAATCAATTCACCTGTTTCTGTCTGTAGGGGACCTACATTTGTCTTTACCAGTCTTTTCCTTTTTACATATCTATAAAAGCTATTACAGTCAGTTTTTATGTTCCCTGCCAGTTTTCTCTCATAATCTTTTTTCCCCTTCCTAATTAAGCCTTTTGTCCTCCTCTGCTGAACTCTGAATTTCTCCCAGTCCTCAGTGAGCCACTTTCTCTGGCTAATTTGTATGCTTCTTCTTTGGAATTGATACTATCCCTAATTTCTCTTGTCAGCCACGGGTGCACTACCTTCCTTGATTTATTCTT
>NC_086104.1:109448260-109590334 GCF_963921235.1 Mobula hypostoma
AGTGATTGTAGAGGAGAGCTTGTCCCCTGTTTTTACAGCCTGGGTCCTGTCTGTGAGGAAGTTGAAGATCCAGCTGCAGATCTGAGTGCTAAGGCCCAGGTTCCGGAGCTTAGGAATCAGTTTATTTGGAATGATGGTATTAAAGGCAGAGCTGTAGTCGATGAAAAGGAGCATTACATATGCGTCTTTATTCTCCGGGTGTTCTAAGGAGGAATGTAGGGCCGGAGAGATGGCATCTGCCGTTGACCTGCTGCTCCCGTAGGCGAATTGCAAAGCATCGAGGTTGACGGTCGGCTGTGGTTGATGTGTGCCATAACCAATCTCTCGAAGCACTTCATAGCAATTGATGTCAGAGCCACAGGTCGATAGTCATTCAGGCATACCACCTTGCTCTTCTTCGACACTGGGATTATCGTTGCCTTCTTAAAACACAAGGGGATCTTAGACTGAAGCAAGGAGCAGTTGAAGATGTCAGCAAACACTCCAGCTAGCTCGCTTGCACAGGCCTGGAGAACCCGTCCTGGGATGCCATCTGGGCCCGTCGCCTTCCTTAGATTTATCTTCGGGAAGGCCCTTCTAACGTCCTCCTCGGTGATGATGAATCTCGATGCCACCAGGTCCGGTTCATCCTGTGCCACCCCCGACTGTGCCATCCGACCAGAGGGATCCTCAATCCATCAGATGGACCACACGGTGACTTTGGGCAAGATGAGGGGAGGTGGTGTCTGCCTACTGATCAACACTGTGTGGTGCTCGGACACAGTGGCACTGACAAGCTCCTGCAGCCCGGCCCTGGAACACCCATCGGTGAAGTGTCGCCCCCTACTACCTGCCTCAGGAATTCACCTCCGTCATACTGACAGCGGTCTACATTCCCCCCAGGTGGACGTGGAGTGTGCTCTGAACATACTGTATGCCAACATCAGTGAACTTGAGACCAGGTATCTGGAGGCTTTGCTCATTACGGCTGGGGACTTTAACCAGGCCAACCTCAGAAAGGCACTAATAATAGTTTGGCATGGACTAAATGGGTCAAAGGGCCTGTTTCTATTCAGTCATAATCTATGACTCTATGTTCCAATAGGTCAGGCAGCATCTGCAAAGAGATAAACATGAGTTAATGTTTCATTTTTATGACCTTTTACCAAAAAACAGTCTATTCTGACCAGGGAACAGATTCGGAAAGGAAGCACATTCCTTTACAAACAGAGATGAAGAGGAATTTCTTTAGCCA
Source organism: Mobula hypostoma (assembly GCF_963921235.1). Classification (NCBI taxonomy): domain Eukaryota; kingdom Metazoa; phylum Chordata; class Chondrichthyes; order Myliobatiformes; family Myliobatidae; genus Mobula; species Mobula hypostoma. Next base: position 109,449,495 of record NC_086104.1, read on the forward strand.
GAGGGTGGTGAATCTGTGGAATTCATTGCTGTGGAGGCCAAGTCAGTGGTTATGTTTAAAGTGGGGGTTGATAAGTTCTTTAACAAGTGAATCAAAGGTTTTGGATAGATGTCAGGAGAATGGGATTGGGAGGGATAATAAATCTACCATGATGGAATGGCAGAGCAGACTTGATCAACTGAATGGCCTAATTCTGCTCCTATGTCTTATGGTCTATGGTCTAACTGAGGCAAGTATTCATAATGCATCACTGTACACTACTGATGGAGGGAGTAAATATTAACTACTGGATGGTCTGCCAGGCAGGAAGGCTGCATTTACCTGGATGGTGTCACACAGGAGCATTGTTTCACCACCATTCATCTATGCAGATGATGAATATCCCTTCACCCTCCAAGTTGTAGATGGTGGAAAGACTTTGGATATTAGGAGCTGAGAAGATATCCAAACTGACCTGCTCCAGAGGACATAATATTTTTGTGAGTTGAGCTTCTGTTCAATGGTGATCTCTAGAATATAGATGGTGAGGGACCAATAACACTGAATGTCAAGAGTAGGTGTGTAGACACTCTTCTCGGAAGTAGCCATTGCCTGACCTTTCTGTGATGCATATGTTACCTGCCATTTGTCAGCCTAGTCCTGATTGTTCTCTACATCTTCCTGTGCATTGGCATGGACTGCTTTATTAGCTGAGGAGTTGCAAATAGAATTGAATATTGTGTAGTCATCAGCTTACATCTCCATCTTATGACAGAAGAAACACCATTGATCAAGTTAGCTGAAGACCGTTGGACTTAGCATACTGCCCGATCAGTATAACTGAACTGGATCCTTAACTAGTGACAGTAGAGTAATGAATGTTGTTGGAGTTTTATGTTAAAACTTCTAGACTGTTATGGCAGTATTGGATAATTACAATCAATGCTTACTCCTAAAGTATAATCAACTTTCCATAAACAAAGTGATGGAATATACAAAGAAGAGAAAATCTGCCATTGCTGGAAATCAAAGTGTAATGCTCAGCTATGTCAGCTCATATTTATCCGGGGAAACCCCGTCCGCCGCCCAACCGTGTCTCCCGGTTGCGTCGGATGCTGTGCACTGCCACCTGGTTTGACCTCAAACATCTATCATCAGACCGCACACAATGTACACTTTACAGATTACACTTTGTAAATCTTACTGGGACTATGAGATTAATAGAGGTACAATATAAAAGAAAAAGAAAAAGGCTCCAGACTTATCAAAGTTCAACTTCTTGGTGCACACACAGTTGGAGCTCAAATACCCGGGGTCTTCTCTCTTCACTCTGCCATCCACTCCGACCTCGACTCGCAGCTCAGAACCACCCAAGGTGATCCACCAGAGCGCTTCCAGCACGACTGTCTTACTCCCGGTCTCTCCTCCCAAAAGCCCGCCAAACACACTGGTTCCCAGCCATATGAGACAGACTATCACCCCAAAAAAGAATAACATGGACACCCATTGGTTCGTTCTCTCCTTATCATTAGTGATAACCCAAACAAGCTGCTAGCTGCTAGAAAAAGAATCACTGTCTCAGCAGTTAACATCACAGAGAAACTATTTTAATTATAACTTAACAAAGAAACCATGTTGATTAACATACGCAGTAACATAAAAGAAGAAACCCCTTATAAAAGTAATAGACACAAAATGCTGGAGGAACTCAGCAGGCAAGGCTGCATCTATGGAAAAGAGTAAACAGTCGACATTTTGGCAGAGAACCTTTATCAGGACTCACGAACAGGTCCTAATGAAGGGTCTCAGCCTGAAACGTTCACTGTTTATTCTTTTCCATAGATGCTATCTGGCCTTCTGAGTTCCTCCAGCAGCTTGTGCGATGGAATATATCAATGGTTATCTGAGCAACACACATCAAAGTTGCTGGTGAACGCAGCAGGCCAGGCAGCATCTCTAGGAAGAGGTGCAGTCGACGTTTCAGGCCGAGACCCTTCGTCAGGACTAACTGAAAGAAGAGTTAGTAAGAGATTTGAAAGTGGGAGGGGGAGGGGGAGATCCAAAATGGTAGGAGAAGACAGGAGGGGGAGGGATGGAGCCAAGAGCTGGACAGATGATTGGCAAAAGGGATACAAGAGGATCATGGGACAGGAGGCCCAGGGAGAAGGAAAAGGGGGAGGGGGGGAAAAAACATCCCATTCCCATTCTGATATGTCTATCCACGGCCTCCTCTACTGTAAAGATGAAACCACACTCAGGTTGGAGGAACAACACCTTATATTCTGTCTGGGTAGCCTCCACCTGATGGCATGAACATTGACTTCTCAAACTTCCGCTAATGCCCCACCTCCCCCTTGTATCCCATCCGTTATTTATTTATATATACACATTCTTTCTCTCTCTGTCCTTTTTCTCCCTCTGTCCCTCTGACTATACCCCTTGCCCATCCTCTGGGTTTTCCCCCCTCCCCCTTTTCTTTCTCCCTGGGCCTCCTGTCCCATGATCCTCTCATATCCCTTTTGCCAATCACCTGTCCAGCTCTTGGCTCCATCCCTCCCCCTCCTGTCTTCTCCTATCATTTTGGATCTCCCCCTCCCCCTCCTGCTTTCAAATCTCTTAGTAACTCTTCTTTCAGTTAGTCCTGACGAAGGGTCTCGGTCTGAAACGTCGACTGTACCTTTTCCTAGAGATACTGCCTGGCCTGCTGCGTTCACCAGCAACTTTGATGTGTGTTGCTTGAATTTCCAGCATCTGCAGAATCCCTCGTGAATGGTTATCTGACCCGTTTTCTGATATCCACTTATGTTTTTCCAGAACCACTCAGCACCACACTTCATTCCAGCTTTCGCACCCCATGGCAGTCTCTGTAATTCCCTTCCTCCACTGTAACACTGATACATATGACTCTTGGAAGGCATTGATCATAATATGATAGAATTCACCCTGCAATTTGAAAGGGAGAGGATAAAGTGAGATGTATCAGTATACAGTCGAGTAAAAGGAATGACAGAGGCATGAGTGAGGAGCAGATCAGTGTGTATTGGAAGGCAACACTAGCAGGGATGACAGCAGAACAGCAAAGGCATAAGTTTCTGAGGGCAATTCAGAAGACAAGGACAAATATGTTCCAAAGATGAAGTAGTATTCTAATGGGAGTGTGAGGCAACCATGGCTGACAAGGGAAGTCAAAGACAGCGTAAAAGCAAAAGAGGGGGCATATAGTATAGCAAAACTTAGTGGAAAGTTAGAGGATTGGGAAGCTTTTAAAAACCAACAGAAGGCAACTAAAAAAAATTCAGGAGAGAAAAGATAAAAATGAAGGTAAACAAATGAATAATAGCAAAGAAAATACCAATTTTTAAAACAGTAAAAGAGAGGCAATAGTGGACATTGAACCACTGGAAAATGACACTGGAGACGTAGTAATGGGGAACAAGGAAATGGCAGAGGAACTTAAGTATTTTGTGCCAGTCTTCACTGTGGACTACACTAGCAGTGTGCCAGAAATTTGAGTGTCAGTCGGTAGAAGTGAGTGTAGTTGCTATTGCTGTTGCTAAGGAGAAGGTGCTTGGAGGCTGAAATGTCCAAAGATAGATCAGTCACCTGGACCAGATAGACTGCACCACAAGGTTCTGAAAGAGGAAGCTGAAGAGATTGTGGAGGCATTAGTAATGATCTTTCGAGAATCACTAGATTCTGGAATGGTTCTGGAGAAATGGAAAATTGCAAATATCACTCCAATCTTTAAGAAGGGAGGGAGGCAGAAGAGAGGAAATTATTGGCCAATTAACTGGACTTCAGCGGTTGGAAGATGTTGGAGTCCATCATTAAGGCTGAAGTTTTGGGGGACTTGGAGGCACACGATAAACTAGGCCAAAGTTAGCATGGTTTCCTTAAGGGGAAATATTTCCTGCAAAATCTGTTGGAATTCTTTGAAAAATAACAGGTAGGATAGACAGAGGAGAGTAAGTGGATGTTGCTTACTTGGATTTTCTAAAGGCCTTTGCCAAGGTGTCACACATGAGGCTGCTTAACAAGATAAGAGCCCTTGGTATTACTGGAAAGATACTAACATGGATAGAAGATTAGCAAACTGTCAGGAGGTGAAAAGTAGGAATAAAGGAGGCCTATTTTGGTTGGCTGCCAGTGACTAGTAATATTCTGCAGGAGTTGGTATTGGGGCTGCTTCTTTCTGTGTTATATGTCAATGATTTGGATGATGGAATAGATGGCTTTGTGGTCAAGTTTGCAGATGATGCATTGCAAAGGCATCACAGAGGTATCGGTGGCAGCAGAAAGCAGATGGAGTACTACCATATGTGGTGAGTTCTTCCTCCTTGTGTGTTTTTTTTCTTATTTTTTTAAACCATAAAAGAGAGATAGGATCTGGCAGAGTGGCCATCATTAGTCCAGCCATTGTCAGAGTGGCGGCTAGAGTCAGAATGGAAACTTAGAGGCTTTAACTCAAAAGGCTGAGGTCAAGGAAACAGTTAAGAAGGATAAGTTGTTCCTTTTGTTATTGGTTTGATTTGGCCTTGGTCGTCCATTGTACAGTGCAGACAGGATGGCGGATATGGAAGTGGAATGTGGGAATTTATGGAACCTGATGGTCTCTCTGATGATCACACCTGCAGGAAGTTCATACAACTCCAACTCCTGAAAGACCACATTAAGGAGCTGGAGCTGGAGCTGGATGAACTAAGGGTCATCTGGAAAGCAGAGTAATTGATAGATAAGACTTTTGAGCAGATGGCTACACCCCGAGTGCAGAATTCAGGGAGTAGATGGGTGAACACTAAGAAAGAAGTCAGAGCAGAATCCCCCTGTGGCCATTCCACTCAGCAACAGGTATATTGCTTTGGATTCTGCTGAGGGGGATGATCTATTTTGGCAAGGCAGCAGCAGCCAAACCAATGGCATTGTGGTCGGCTCTGAGCCTCAGAAGGGTAGGGTGAAGTCAGGCGGAGCAATAATAATAGGGAACTTGATAGATAAGGGGACAGATTAGAGATTCTGTGGCAGCAAAGGAGATGCCAGGATAGTGTGTTGTCTCTTGGGTGCTAAGGTCCAGGATGACTTTGAGCAGTTGCAGAATATGCTTGAAGGGGAGGGTGAGCAGCCGGAGGTTGTGGTACCTATTGGTACCAGTGACATTGGCAGGAGAAGAGTAAAGGCCCTGTGCAGTTAGTTTAGGGAGTTAGGAAGGAGTCTGAAGAGCGGGGGCTCCAAGGTGGTAATCTCCAGATTACTCCCAGTGCCACGAGCTAGTGAAGGTCACAACAGGAAGTTAGTGCAGATGAATGAGAGGCTGAGGAGATGGTGCAGGGGACAGGGCTTCAAGTTCTTCGATTATTGGAACCTTTTCTGGGGAAGGGGTGACCTCTACAAGTGGGACAGGTTGCACCTGAACTGGAGGGGAACCATTATCCTGGGAGAGAGATTTGCTAATGCCGTTGGGGAAGGTTTAAACTGGATTTGCAGAGGTTTGGGAACCAAAATGAAGAGGCAGATGATGGGCAGTTGGTGCTCAAGTAGAGACAGCTTGCAGGGAGTTTGTGAGGAAGGACAAGCAGATGATAGAGCAAAGATGCATTCAACTAGATGGTATGAGATGTGTCTATTTTAATGCATGGAGTATCATAAACAAGGCGGATGAACTTAGAGCGGGGATCAGTACATAGAACTACAATGTAGTAGCCATTACAGGGACTCAGATGTCTCAGGGGCAGGAATGGCTGCTGAGTGTGCTGGGCTTTAGATGTTTCAAAAAGGACGGGGAGGGAGGCAAAAAGAGGTGGGGTTGTGGCATTGCTAATCAGGGATAGTGTCAGGGCTGCAGAAAAGGATCGTTTACTGAGTCATTGTGGGTGGAAGTCAGAAACAAGAAGGGAGCAATAACTCTACTGGGTGTTTTTACAGACCCTCCAACAGTAACAGAGACATCAAGGAGCAGATAGGGAGGCAGATTCTGGAATGGTGCAATAATAATAGGGTTGTTGTGATTGGTGATTATAAATTTCCTAACATTGACTGGCATCTCCTTAGAGCAAGGGGCTTGGATGAGGTGGAGTTTGTTAGGTGTGTTCAAGAAGGCTTCCTGATGCAATATGTAGATAAGCCAACTAGAGAGAGGCTGTGCTTGATCTGGTATTGGGGAATGAACCCGGTCAGATGTCAGATCTCTCAGTGGGAGAGCATTTTGGAGGTAGTGATCACAACTCTATCTCTTTTACCAGAGCTCGGGAGAGGGATAGGAGCAGACAATTTGGGAAAACTTTTAATTGGGGTAGGGGATAAAATGATGCTATTAAGCAGGAACTTGGGAGAATAAACTGGGAGCAGATGTTCTTAGAGAAACATACGGCAGAAATGTGGCAAATGTTCAGGGAACATTTGCATGGCGTACTGCATAGATATGTTCCATTGAGACATGGAAAGGATGGTAGGGTACTGGAACAATGGTGGACAAAGGATGTAGAAAATCTAGTTAAGAAGAAAAGAAAAGCTTATGAAAGGTTCAAGAAACTAGGTACTGATAGAGCTCTAGAAAATTACAACGTTACCAGGAAGGAGCTTAAGAATTAAATTAGGAGAACTAGAAGGGGCCATGAGAAGGCCCTGGTGAGCAGGATTAAGGAAAACCCTTAGTTTCTACAAGTATGCGGAGAGCAAGAGGATGAGCCATCTGCGATTAGACCAATCAGGTGTGATAGTGGAAATGTGTGCATGGAGTCAGACGAGGTAGTGGAGGTACTTAATAAATACTTTGCTTCAATATTCACCAGGGAAAAAGACATTGGCAGTTGTGGGGATGACTTGCAGTAGACTGAAATGCTTGAGCAGATAGACATTGAGAAAGAGGATGTGCTGGAGCTTTTGAAAAGCATTAAGTTAGATAAGTCTCCGGGTCCAGATGAGATATACCACAATCTACTGTGGGAAGTGAAGGAGGAGATTGCTGAGCCTTTGGCAATGATTTTTGCATCAATAGGGACAGGAGAAGTACCAGAGGATTGAAGGGTTGCAAATGTAGATCCCTTGTTCAAGAAAGGGTGTAGAGATAACCCAAGGAAATTATAGATCAGTGAGTCTTACTTCGCTGGTGGGTAAGTTGTTGGAGAAGATGATAAGAGGCAGGATTTATGAGCATTTGGAGAGACAATCTGATTAGGGATTGTCAGGATGGCTTTGTCAAGGGCAGGTTGTGCCTTACCGGGCTAATTGAATTCTTTGAGGATGTAACAAATCACATTGATGAAGGTAGAGCAGTGGATGTAGTGTATATGGAATTCATTTAATAAGGTTTCCCATGCAAGTCTCACTCAGAAAGTAAGGAAGGCATGGGATCCAAGGAGACCTTGCTTTGTGGATTGAGAACTGGCTTGACCACAGAAGGCAAAGGGTGGCTGTAGATGGTTCATATTCTGCATGGAGGTCAGTAACCAGTGGTGTTCTGGGATCCTTCCTCTTTGTGATGTTTATAAATGATCTGGATGAGGAAGTAGAATGGTAAGTTTGTTGATGACACAAAAGTTGAGGGTGTTGTGGATAGTCTGGATGGTTATCAGAGGTTACAATGGGACATAGATAGGGTGTAGAACTGGGCTGAGAAGTGGTAGTTAGAGTTCAACCCAGATAAATGTGAAGTGGTTCATTTCGGTAGGTCAAATTTGAAGACAGAATATAATATTAATAGTAAGATTGTTCGTAGTATGGAGGATCAGAGAGAAAATGGGTTGTATACTCAGGACACTCAAAGCTGCTGCGCAGGTTGACAGTGTTGTTGAGAAGGTGTATTGTGTGTTGGCCTTCATCAACCGTGGGATTGAGTTCATGAGCCGTGAGGTAATGTTACAGCTATCTAAGACCTTAGTTAGACCCCACTTGGAGTACTGTGTTCAGTTCTGGTCACCTCACTACAGGAAGGATGTGGATATTATAGAGAGGAGATTTACAAGGCTGTTTCCTGGATTGGAGAGCATGCTATAGGTTGAGTGAACTTGGTCTTTTCTCCTTGGAGCGATGGAGGATGAAATGTGACCTGACAGGTGTTTAAGATGATGAGAGGCATTGATCGATAGTCAGAGGCTTTTTCCCAGGGCTGAAATGGCTAACATGAGGGTCCATAGTTTTAAGGTGCTTAGAAGGAGATATAGAGGGGATGTCAGAGGTAAGCTTTTCACACAGAGAGTGGTGGGTGCACGGAATGCACTGTCAGTGGTGGTAGAGGTGGATACAACAGGGTTTTTTTAAGAGATTCTTAGATAGGTACATGGAGCTTAGAAAAATAGAGGGCTATGCGGTAGGGAAATTCTGGGCAGTTTCTAGAGTAGGTTATATGGTGAGCACAGCATTGTGGGCTAAAGGGCCTGTAATGTGTTGTAGATTTCTGTGATCTATGTTCTATGTTTTATGATACAAAGATACATGGAGGGGTAGGTAGTGTTGGGGAAGAAGGAAGTCTGCAGAAGAACTTGAACAGATAGGGAAAATAGGCAAAGAAGAGGCAGGTGAATTATAGTGTAGGGAAGTGTATGGTCATGCACATTAGTAGAAGGAATAAAGACTTAGACTATTTCCTACCTGCGGAGAGGCGCAAAGGGACTTGGTAGTGCATGTACAGGATTTCCTTGCAGGTTGGGTTGGTGGTGAGGAAGGTAAATGCAACGTCAGCACTCATTTTCAGAGGACTGAAATATAAGAACAAGGATGTGATGTTGAGGCTTTATAAGGCATTGGTGAGGGTCCAGAGGAGGTTCATGAGAATGATTCAGGGAATGAAAGGGTTAACATATGAAGAGCATTGGATGGCTTGGGGCCAGTATTTGCTGGGGTTTAGAAGAATGTGAGGGAATCTCATTGAAATCCATTGAATATTGAAAGGAATATAGCATGTATATACTGTAGCTGAGACTTGATGTAGATTGGGAGACCACTTCGCAGAGCACCTACACTCCATCAGCCAGTGGCTTCTTCTATTGCCACAATGAAGCCACTCTCAGGTTAGAGAAACAACACTCTATATTCCGTCTGGGTATCCTCCAACATGATAGCATGAACATCGATTTCTTGAACTTGAAAGGCAACCCCCCCCCCACCTTTCACCATTCCCCATTCCTATTTCCCTCTCTCACCACGTCTCCTTACCTGTGCATCACTTCCCTCTATCGCTCCTCCCCATTTCTTTCTTCCAAAGCCTTCTGTCCTCTCCCATCAGATTCCCCCTTCTCCAGCCCTTTATTTGCTTCACCAATCAACTTCCCAGCTCTTTACTTCACACCTCCCCCTCCCCCAGTTTCACCTATCACCTACTACCTTGTATTTCTTCCTCCCCCTTCCTCCGTAGAGATTGTTAAGAGCATCAAATTTCTTGGTGTTCACTTGGCAGAGAATCTCACCTGGTCCCTCAACACCAGCTCCATAGCAAAGAAAGCCCAGCAGCGTCTCTACTTTCTGCGAAGGCTGAGAAAAGTCCATCTCCCACCCCCCCATCCTCACCACATTCTACATAATTTTAAGGTGATTGGAAGAAAAGATGGGGAGGATGTCAGAGTTAAGTTATTTTAACACTGAGAGCAGTGAGTATGTGGAACGTGCTTGCCGGGTTGGTGCTGGAGGCCGATAAATTAGGGATATTTAAGAAACTCTTAGTTAGGCACATGGGTGATAACAAATAGTGGGGTGTGTAGAGGGAAGGGTTAGATTGATCTTAGGGTAGGTTAAAATGTCAGCACAACATCGTGGGCAGAATGGCTTGTACTGTGCAGTAATGTTTTATATCTTGTTGCCATTGAATCTTTGTTACTATTGAGCACAAAACTCTGAGTCAGTCATGCTACTGAGTCAGTATATAGCTAATATATTAATGCATTTGAAGGTACTTAGAAACATAAAAACATAGAAAACCTACAGCACAATACAGGCCCTTCGGCCCACAAAGTTGTGCTGAACATGTCCTTATCTTAGAAATTACTAGGCTTACCTTTAGCCCTTTGTTTTTCTAAGCTCCATGTGCCTATCCAAAAGTCTCTTGAAAGACCCTATCATATCTGCCTCCACCACCATTGCCGGCAGCCCATTCCATGCGCTCACCACTCTCTAAGTAAAAAACTTACCCCTGACATCTCCTCTGTACCTACTCCCCAACACCTTAAATCCATGTCCTCTTGTGGCAACCATTTCAGCCCTGGGAAAAAGCCTCTGACTATCCACACGATCAATGCCTCTCATCATCTTATACACCTCTATCAGGTCACCTCTCATCCTCCGTCGCTCCAAGGAGAAAAGGCCGAGTTCAATCTCGTAAGGCATGCTCCCCAATCCAAGCAACATCCTTGTAAATCTCTTCTGCACCCTTTCTATGGCTTCCACATCCTTCCTGTAGTGAGGCAACCAGAACTGAACACAGTACTCCAAGTGGGGTCTGACCAGGGTCCTACATAGCTGCAACATTACCTCTTGGGTTCTAAACTCAATCCCATGACTGATGAAGGCCAATACACCATACACCTTCTTAACCACAGATTCAACCTGCGCAGCTACTTTGAGTGTCCCAGGACTCGGAACCCAAGATCCCTCTGATCCTCCACACTGCCAAGAGTCTTACCATTAATACTATATTCTGCCATCATATTTGACCTACCAAAATGAACCACTTCACACTTACCTGGGTTTAACTCCATCTGCCACTTCTCAGCTCAGTTTTGCATCCCATCAATGTCCCGCTGTAACCTCTGACAGCCCTCCACACTATCCACAACACCTTTGTATCATCAGCAAACTTACTAACCCATCCCTCCACTTCCTCATCCAGGTCATTTATAAAAATCACGAAGAGTAAGGGTCCGAGAACAGATCCCTGAGGCACTCCACCGGTGACTGACCTCCAGCAGAATATGAGCCATCTACAACTGCTCTTTGCCTTCTGTGGGCAAGCCAGTTCTGGATCCACAAAGCAATGTCCCCTTGGATTCCATGCCTCCTTACTTTCACAATCAGCCTTGCATGGGGTACCTTATCAAATGCCTTGCTGAAATCAATATACACTACACCTACTGCTCTGCCTTCATCAATGTGTTTAGTCACATCCTCAAAAAATTCAATCAGGCTCGTAAGGCACGACTGGCCTTTGACAAAGCCATGCTGACTTTTCCTAATCATATTATACCTCTACAAATGTTCATAAATCCTGCCTCTCAGGATCTTCTCCATCAACTTACCAACCACTGAAGTAAGACTCACTGGTCTATAATTTCCTGGGCTATCTCTACTCCCTTTCTTGAATAAAGGAACAGCATCTGCAACCCTCCAATCATCCGGAACCTCTCTCATCCCCATTGATGATGCAAAGATCATTGCCAGAGGCTGAGCAATCTCCTCCCTTGCCTTCCACAGTAGCCTGGGGTACATCCCATCCGGTCCCGGCGACTTATCCGGTTGATGCTTTCCAAAACTCCAGCACATCCTCTTTCTTAATATCGACATGCTCCATCTTTTCAGTCTGCTGCAAGTCATCACTACAATCACCAAGTTCCTTTTCCATAGTGAATTCTGAAGTGAAGTATTCATTCAGTACCTCTGCTGTTTCCTCCAGTTCCATACGCACTTTCCCACTGTCTCACTTGATAGGTCCTATTCTTTCATATCTTATCCTCTTGCTCTTCACATACCTGTAAAATGCCTTGGGGTTTTCCTTAATCCTGTCTGCCAAGGCCTTCTCATGGCCCCTTCTGGCTCTCCTAATTTCCTTCTTAAGCTCCTTCCTATTAGACTTATAATCTTCTAGATCTCTAACATTACCTATCTCTCTGAACCTTTTGTAAGCTTTTCTTTTCTTCTTGACTAGATTTATTACAGCCTTTGTACACCACAGTTCCTGTACCCTACCATAACTTCCCTGTCTCATTGGAACGTACCTATGCAGAACTCCACACAAATATCCCCTGAACATTTGCCACATTTCTTCCGTACTTTTTCCTGAGAATATCTGTTTCCAATTTAAGCTTCCAATTTCCTGCCTGATAGCCTCATAATTCCCCTTACTCCAATTAAACGCTTTGCTAACTTGTCTGTTCCTATCTCTCTCCAATGCTATTGTAAGGGAGATAGAATTATGATTACTATCTCCAAAATGCTCTCCCACTGAGAGATCTGACACCTGACCAGGTTCATTTCCCAATACCAAATCAAGTACAGCCTCTCCTCTTGTAGGCTTATCTACATATTGCATCAAGAAACCTTCCTGAACACACCTAACAAACTCCACCCCATCTAAACCCCTTGCTGTACGGAGATGCCCATCGATATTTGGGAAATTAAAATCTCCCATCACGACAACTCTCTTATTATTACACCTTTCCAGGATCTGTTTCCCTATCTGCTCCTCGATATCCCTGTTACTATTGGGTGGCCTATAAAATACACCCAGTAAAGTTATTGACCCCTTCCTGTTCCTAACCTCCACCCACAGAGACTCTGTAGACAATCCCTCCATGGCGTCCACCTTTTCTGCAGCCGTGACACTATCTCTGATCAACAGTGCCATGCCCCCACCTCTTTTGTCTCTCTCCCTGTCCTTTCTGAAACATCTAAAACCCAGCACTTGGAGTAACTATTCCTGTCCCTGAGCCATCCAAGTCTCTGTAATGGCCACCACATCATATCCCCACGTACTGATCCACGCTCTAAACTCATCCGCTTTGTTCACAACACTCCTTGCGTTAAAATAGATGCATCTCAAACCTTCAGTCTGAGCGCGTCTCTTCTCTATCACCTGCCTATCCTCCCTCTCGCACTGTCTACAAGCTTTCTCTATTTGTTAGCCAACCTCCTCTTCCCCAGTCTCTTCAGTGCGGTTCCCACCCCCCAACAATTCTAGTTTGAACTCTCCCCAGTAGCCTTAGCAAACCTCCCCATCAGGATGTTGGTCCCCCTGGAATTCAAGTGCAACCTTGTCCTTTTTGTACAGGTCACACCTGCCCCAAAAGAGGTCCCAATGATCCAGAAATCTGAATCCCTGCCCCCTGCTCCAATCCCTCAGCCACGCATTTATCCTCCACCTCATTCTATTCCTATTCTTACTGTCATGTGTCCCGAGATTACTACCTTTGCGGTCCTGCTTCTCAACTTCCTTCCTAACTCCCTGTAGTCTGTTTTCTGGACCTCCTCCCTTTCCCTACCTATGTCATTGGTACCAATATTTTCCATGACCTCTGACTGTTCTCCCTCCCACTGCAGGGTATCTCGGATGCCATCTGAAACATCCTGGGAGGCAAACTTGACGGTTTTATGTACTGACAGAATTAAATTGGCCTTCTATAGAATGTTCTGCAAAGCTGCAATTTTGATAACATGGAATGCTACTGAGTAGTGTTTCTACTTTGAACAACAGGGACAGACTCAGTGGGCTACAGCGTTAACATTTCTGTTGATGTTGATACGCAAACGTTCCTAAGATGTTGAAACCAAATATAATTATTCACAATGCTTAAGGTATTAACATAGTTTATTTATCAGCAGTTAAATTAGGGAAGATAATGTTAAAGTGTATATCTAATTTACAGTTAGAATTCCAATTGTCTTAAAGGTTTTGGGTTGCGTCACTTGAAGTAAACCAACAGAAACAGGTAAGGGACAAAGAGAACTTATTGTGCTTGTGATTGGAAGCATTTTCCCATATTTCTGTTTTGGGTAGATAGCTTGGCATGTTCAGATTAATATCAGATTAGGTATACAGTAAACAGAAGACTGACAGGTAAACCAGAAAGACAATGAATAAAAATATTATTATGGTCCCTCTACAGAGTACAATGGAATATTATAATTCTCAACGGTAACTACAAATACAGTACTGTAAATTGCATCCAATTCATTATAATCTTAGCATACATGATTCATATAGTGTCCGTGTCAAGCAGTTGAATAGAAAGCGACCTATGAAGGAAGTCCAGTGAGACCCTTTAACGTACATAAGCATCCTGCAAAACAGTGAATGAACTACACAGTTTTAAAAAGTCAACAATTCATATGAAAAGTGATTCCATAATACAGGCATTTTGAATATGAACATGAATTTTATTCAGTGATTACATTAATTTTTCACTATTTGCTGCAGTTGTGGAAAAGTAAAATGTATTAAACACAAATTAAATGCATATCTTTTATTAAAGTCAATTAATCACTCAGAGTCAGTGCTGAGGCAAGTGATCTGTCAAAGTTACATAACACAGTGAAAAAGATTTTAAAAGTTCATTATTTAAAGTTTCCTCCAGCATAGGATTTCAAGTACACTATAAAAAAATGTCCACAAACTATGTTGCATCATAACTCTGTAAAACAGCTGGTTTTATTAAGGTCACATCACTTCCTGGCCACGTGACTGCTATGCAGAACATAGTCTATTGTGCAAATGCAATCATTTCTTTGTTCCAATCACTGGCGAAAAATACTGCTGGAAGTGAAGTGAGTTTTGAATTGCTTGACAGTTGGCTCAAATAAATCAGACCAATAAATATTTATTTTCCATTTTTAAAAAAGACATAGGAAAATCTCCAAACTATAATCTATTTTTATTTGTACAGATGATGCATAGGATGCATAGGCACATCCTGGTATGTATCTCAGTATCCTAGAATTGACTCAACTAGAATAATGCATATGTTCAAATATTTAGTTTTCTGAGAAGTATTCACTGAGCAATGGAGGATTGCGTGGCCCCCACAACAAAGGGTCAAAGTACTCTCTTCTATTAAAGAAGTTTTCGGGATGGGGTTCAGACTTTTTTTTTGTAGTCTTTGTTTCCCTGAACATCTGTCTCTTCAGCAACTTCTGCAGTTCCTGTATTATTACCCTCATGTTTAAGGGATTCTGAGATGCCTTCAGAGTCACTTCATTAAATGGGAATGTCAAGATGAAGTCACCTATACGAGTTATGGGCTTCTTGTCATAATCTGAAATGCTGTACTGTGGGAAAGATGACAAATCATACTTCAACGTAAGGGTAGGGAGCCGTGGACTCATTTTAGGAAAATTCTGCTCAGTCAGTGCATTATGTGCTTCCAGCAGCCTTGTCCTGTCAATAGTATTTTGTGTACAAAGTGGGAAATTCAAACTTTTATTCAAATTTTCTCTCAACTGTGAGGTCAAGGTCTTCTTTGGCAGTTGTCTGGTGAACTTTCTGCTTTCCCTGGTTTCTGAACAATGGACAGATCCTCCACCCCTGGGACCATGCACCTTTTTGATGCATTCTTCAGAAGAGCGGTGCAGTTTGCTGCTCCGGGGGGATTTGTTTTCCACTTCTGGTTTTGTAGAGTCCATTAATGGGTCTTCACTGGCAGAACTTTCGTTGCACACAACAGACTGGCTACAACTTTTGCAGCAGAGTAGCAGTGAATGGTTGTGCATGCTGGAAGACCAAGTTTCTTTCAAAGGCCCTTTTCTTCTTTCAGACATGCTGGAATGAAGATTTCTGTGAGAGTTAATTATGCAAAAGGAAGGATAGCTACGAGACAAGGTATTATATTGCCATGATCTTGGGTAACCTCTCTGGCGCAATGTGTCTATCTCTTTGTAGTTCAGCAAATCAATGAGGTCGTATAATAGTTCCTTCTTCACTACCACATCAGCATTGCACTCTATCATTAGTGCTGGGCTATAATTTACTTCTAAAAGCCATGGCTTTATGTTATCGTCTATCAGGATATCAAAACCAAACAGTTCAAGACAGTTAGGAGGGGATGGAATCGAAGGACTAATTGTAAGCAATGTCATTGTTACAATATTGCTTATCCTCTGCCACATTAGTGGTTCATTTATATTCAGACTGTGTAAAAAAGCACGGAATTGGCTCATTGTCCATTTACAACCTGAACCAACACGTTCTTTATCCATTGTATAAGAGGGTCCAAATCTATTGATGCTAGTATTTGTTAAATGAGCATATATGTTGTCAAGCGATGAGAGATTATATTTTTCTGTCCCAAACCTCACCAAACCTTCTTGGTAAATATAAACTGTCAATGGCGAGAAACTGGTGACACAAACATAGATTCGCAAATCAAATTTATAACCAGAGATGAGAAGGGGATTCGTGATGTATTTCTGCACTATAACAGAACCACTGTATGTCAGGTCTTTGATATCTTGAAATATAAATATTCCTCTGCCACGCGAGAGATCCACAGGCTTGCAGATCCAGTATCCTGGCTTTCCTCCATTAGCCTTTTTGTCTTTTGTATATTCAGCAACAAATTTGGTGTAGTTATTGGGAAGGATGAAAGCTACAGGGCTGAAGTTATATATATTAGGTCCATAAATCCCTAACATACGCTTCAAATTACGAGCAAGGTTGTCCTTTCGAGTAATGCCCATGCTGTTAGGGTAGTGGACCAGTCTTTGCCAAGGCATGATGTTCTCATATTCGGCATTGGAAAAACCAGATCGCCAATATAGATTCCAGTCATCTTTATCTTGTACTTTTTCATCGAATTCCACCCAACCACGCTCAAGGAGGACATCCCGGATGATTTCAGGAGTGCCTTCATGCAGACGAAAAACTAATGACTTACTTAGATCTTCAGGTTCAGACCAATTTGCCATGGTTTCACAAAATCTTTGTCACACCTTAAGGAAGAGAGAAGAGTCAGAGCCAGACAGTATCAAAACAAGCAACCTACACCTTGAGGTTAACAGTTCTATCTTTCAGAGATAATCCACTGAGATTAAGTACATTTATATATAAGTAAATGTAAGGATTTTAGTCTTGCAATAAATAAATGACGTGATATGATAAGAATTCACCTAGCAATTTGAGAAAGAGATGCTAAAGTCAGATGTATCAGTACTACAATGGAATAAAGGGAATTACAGAGGCATGAGAGAGGAGCTGGCTAAAATTGATTAGAAAGGGACACTAGCAAGGATGATGGTAGAACAGCAATGGCTAGAACTTCTGAGAGCAATTCGGAAGGTGCAGGATAGATACATCCCAAAGAAGAAGTATTCTAAAGGCAGGATGATGCAACCATGGCTGATAAGAGAAATGATAACCAACATAAAAGCTAAGAAGAGGGCATATAATAGAGCAAAATTTAGTGGGAAGTTGGAGGATTGAGAAGCTTTTAACAACCAACAGAGGGCAACTAAGAAGTCATGAAGAAGCAAAAGATGGAATACGAAGGTAAGCTAGCCAATAATATTAAAGAGGATACCAAAAGTTTCTTCAGATATATAAAGTGTAAAAGAGAAGCAGGAGTAGATTTCGGACCAATGGAAATGGATGCTGGAGAGGTAGTAATGCGAGACAAGGAAATGGTGGACAAACTAAGTACAGGTTTCCTCCGCCATCCGAAGGTAGAGCGTTCCTATGAAACGGTTCGTAAGCCGAAATGTCGTAAAGCAAAGAAGCAATTACCATTTATTTATATGGGAAAATTTTGTGAGCGTTCGCAGACCCAAAAATAACCTACCAAATTATGCCAAATAACACATAAAACCTAAAATAACAGCAACACATAGTAAAAACAGGAATGATATGATAAATACACAGCATATATAAAGTAGAAATACTTTTCCACAATCATTACTGCACTGCTGTCCGTAGCGAAAATCTCACGCAAGTGCTGTTGGCAAAAACACGGCGCAAGCGCTCTCCAGTATCCTTTAAGCTATGAAGCTGCCAAATCATACCAAATAACACGTAAAAATACACAGCCGATATAAAGTAGAAATAATGTATGTACAGTGTAGTATCACTTACTGGAATTGGGAAGACAGCACCGAACACACGGATGATGGTGTGTTAGACTGAGTCGTCGCAGGTTGGGTGGTGCAATGACCCCCACCCTCCAGGCCGCTGAGCGATACATTGCCGCGAGGCATGCAGGGGTCCAGCGGTAGCCGGGAGGCATAGCACATCTTTAAGAAAAAAGCCGAAATAAACATGCTAATTAATTAGGTGCCGCCCGACACGTAATTGTCGGCCCAGATCAGTGCTGATTGCCGATTGCATCGCTTCTGATCTGGGCCAACATTTACGTGTGGGGTGGCACCTAATTAGTTAGCATGTTTATTTCAGCTTTTTTCTTAAAGATGTGCAGTGTGCCTCCTGGCTACTGCTGCATTCTCTGCGAATCGGTACAGTATCTGTCCGCGGCCTGGGTGTTGGGGTAGTGGGACACTGGGGTGTCATCTCATCGTCTGTTTCCATTACAGCAGGCAGCTCATCTTCTCCTATGACTGCCTGCCTCAATGACGAAGGTTGAGGTTCGTCACCTGCTATGGCTGATGTGGAAGGCTTGCTTGATTCCTGAGCCTCGTGCATTTTTCTATCATACAGTTCTTTGTAAGCACTCAAATCATCTTGCAAATATCCCCTAAACCTACGTACCCTTTCAAAATTAAAGTCATACTTTATCATTGCAGTGAAAATCTCACGTAGTTGCTTCACTTCCGCTACCGCATTCGGTTTCGATTGTTATCTTTTCCTCTTCCAATTGCATCAGCTCTTCATCTATCAGTTCTTGGTCATGGGATGCCAAAACCTCTTCAACATCATGTTCGTCAGCTTCCACAAGCCAAACTCACTTTGTCCTTGCTTCGTTCACCATGATCGAAACGCTTAATTATGTCTAGTTTTACGCTAAGTGTAACACCCTTACAAGCTTTTTCAGGCTTTTCCAATACCTTAGAACTCATCTTGCAAACAGCTGCTCACAGACATGTGTTTAAGCAATGCCGGCGAGAATGCAGTTCCGGATCCAGGGGAGAGCAGCTGCTTGGGGCGCGCGCTGAATTTTTTATTGTGCGTTGCTTTTTTTCATAATAGTGAAAACACCTTCTGAAAGCGAAAACAGGGTACTAATGTAGGTCTTTCATAACAGTGAGGTTTTGTAAAGCGAACATTCGAAAAGCGGGGGACACCTGTATTTTGCATCAATCTTTACTGTGGAAGACACTAGCAATTTGGTGGAAGTTCCAGGAGTCGGGGTCATAAGGTGTGTGAAGATACAGTACACTTACTAGAGAGAAAATTCTTGTAAACTGAAAGGTCTTTAGATAGATAAGTCACCTGATCAGAAGGTATAGATGCCGGGGTTCTGAAAGAGGTGGCTGAAGAGATTGTGGAGGCATCAGTAATGATCTTTCAATAATCACTAGATTCTGGAATGGTTCCAGAAGACTAGAAAATTGCAAATGTCACTCCACTCTTCAAGAAGGGAGAGAAAGTAAACTATAGGTTAACTAGTCTGGTCTCAGTGTTGATATTGGAGTTGATTGTTAAGGATGTGTATTTGGGGTACTTGGAGGCACATGATAAAATAGGCCATAGTTAGCAAGGTTTCCTAAAGTGAAAATCTTATCTCACAAATCTGTTGGAATTCTTTGAAGAAATAACACTCAGGATAGACAAAGGAGAATCAGTGGATGTTGTGTCCTTGCATTTTTAAAAGGTCATTGACGAGCTGCCACACAAGTTAAGAGCACATGGTATTACAGGAATGATACTGGCATGGATAGAGCTCTGGCTGATTAGCAGGTGGCAAAGAGTGGGAATAAAGGGAGCTTTTTCTCGTTGGTTGCCAATGACTAATGATGTTCCACAAGGGTCTGTGTTGGGACTGCTTCTCAATGATTTGGATAATGGAATTGATGGCTTTGTGGCCAATAGTAAAATAAGTGGAGGGCCAGATAGTGTTGAGGAAGCAGAGAGGCTACAGAAGGACTTAGACAAATTAGGAGAATGGGCAAAGTAGCAGATGGAATACACTGTGGGAAGTGTATGATCATGCACTTTGGTAGAAGAAATAAAAGTGTAGACTATTTTCTAAATGGAGAGAAAACTAAAACATCTTAGGTGGAAAGGGACTTGGGAGTCCTAAAGGTTAATTTGTAAGTTGAGTCAGTGGTGAGGAAGGCAAATGCAATGTTAGCATTCATTTCAAGGGGACTAGAATATCAGAATCAGAATCAGGTTTATTATCACCAGCATCTGACGTGAAATTTGTGATGTGAATATAAAAGCAAGGATGTAATGTTGATGCTTTATAAGGCACTGATGAAGCTTCACTTGGAGGTTTGTGAGTAGTTTTGGGACCCTTATCAAAGAAAGCATGTGCTGACATTTGAGAGGGTTCAAAGAAGGTTCATTAAAGTCTTATCATATGAGGTGCATTTGATGGCTCTGAGCCTGTATGCACTAGAAGTCAGGTTTCAATGAAGACACCCCTAATTCTTCTATCGAATTTTGAAAGGCCTCAATAGAGTGGATGTGGAGAGGATGTCTCCTATGGTGAGGGAGTCTAGGACCAGAGGACACAGCCACAGAGGGACATCCATTTAGAATGGAATAGAGGAGGAATTTCCTTAGCTGGAGAGTGGTGAATCTGTGGAATTTGTTGCCAAAGGTGGCTGTGGAGGCCAAGCCATTGGGTATATTTAAGGCAGAGGTTGATAGATTCTAGAGTAGTCAGGGCATGAAGGGATATGGGGACAATGGAGGAGATTGAGGCTGAGAGGCAAAGTGGATCAGCCATGATGAAATGGCAGAGCAGACTCAATGGGTGAAATGGCCTAATACCGTTCCTATACTTGATCATCTTAATGCTGATGCAACCAAAATAATTAATTTATCCAATAATCTAATCAATTCAGTTACACTGGAATGAGCTCTTAATTGTAATTGTTGAAATCCCATCTCAGAATCAGAACATGTAGGCATCAAACCCACTCCAGAATTTTCCATAGAACTGACTCCAAGCTCACCTCATAAGATCCTGGATATCTGCTGACTAGCTAACCTACCGGAATAGCACTGAATAGCCTAGAACAATTGTGTAGGCACACAAATTTGAATTTCACGTTGGCAGCTGGGGAATTAAACCAAAAAATTAATCTGTAATAATTAACAGTAATTAATGGACCAAGAAGTTACATGAAACTACTGGTGAAGGAATCTGTTCCCTATGTGATTCTAGACCCATCAAGATGGCTTACTAATTTTTTTCCCTTTTTCAGTAATCTAGGCATTGTCAGTGATGTCAACAGGATGTAAAATAATCTTTTAAGAATCATTACTGTCACAGTTGGTCAATCTTTCAATAAGCTGATGGAAAATTTCTCCTGCTACACACCATTCTCCAAGCACAGAAAATATGTAGTCTGAAAGGAAACCATATGGCCATTGTACTTTTAGAGTTACAAAAAAATGTCTCAGTTCTTTGAGTACATATCCAAGTCCTCTTTAAATGTTATGAGGGTTTCCATGTCTCCCATCAATTCAGACAGAGTCCCAGACCCATCTCTCTCTAGCATAAGAGTTTATCAAAACTCTTCCCCGTACATTTTGACCTCTCGCTCAACAGAAATGTAGTCTTCCTATTTACTCTGTCCAAGCCAATCATAACGCCTCAATTCAATTTTCCCTCAGACTTCATTGTTCTAAAGAAAATAATCCTACCTTACCCGCTCTTTCCTCACAGCTACAATTTTACTGTCCTGGTAAAATTGGTACCATCCTCTTTAATCACATCTGCACCCTCTCCAGTGTAATCACACCTTTCCATAATGTACAGACATCACATTAGCAAAGTGATAAGACCAAGCCTCAATGTCCAACCTTCATCTAATACTTTAATCTTACAACAGAAAAGAGACAGCCCTCTTGACATTGTGTTCTCTTCAATTTGAATTCTGTTCTAGCTGTGGAATAGTGCCACCACCAGATTAATAGGTGCAAACTCATTCAATCGTCATGGTTTCCCTATAAAGCAGTACATATCTGTAAATGTCCACGCCATTCATAGAGCACTAGATAGATAGACAGATATTTTATTGATCTCAAAGAAGTTAACAGTAGCAATACAAGTGCACAGATATACAAATACTAGAAGCAAAGTAGGATTTTTTTAAAAAAAAGTTACCTCAAACTGGCTAACAGGAGGGGGTCATCACTTCTCTGGCTATAGGTTGACTCATAACTGCCGAGGGTAAGAATGACTTCCTGTAGTGCTTTTTGGAGCAGCACTGTTGTCTTAGTCTACTATTAAAAGGGCTCCTCTGTTCAGCCAAGGTGGGATGCAGAAGGTGAGAAACATTGTCCAGAACAGCATAGAAGCAGGCCCTTTGGCCCATCTAGTCTGTGCCAAACTATTATTCTGCCTACACCCATTGATCTGCTCCTGGACCACACCCCTCCCATCCATGTACTTATCCAGGCTTCTCTTAAATGTTGAAATTGAAACGGCATCCACCACTTCGACTGGCAGTTCATGTTCTCTTTCCTTGCACATCCATTACAGGAACTGGGATCAAAGAGTAAGATGATCATGATATTGAGTGAAGAAAAGGGTGGGAGGAATAAGAGAGAAGATACTAGCTCCTCCTTACTGTTGGGCAGTACAGTGACCCAACAGTTTGTAGCTGCTGCTGCAGAACTCGCGTGAAGGGGTTCAATCTTGACCTTGAGTACATTTGCAATGAGCTTGTTTGTTCTCCGTGTGACCTCCCACATCCCAATGGCATGCTGATAAGTTAACTGGTCACAATTGCCCGGGGGTGGGGGGTGGGTAGATGTGTGCCCAGAGAGCTGGGAGTTGATCGATATGTTGAAAGGAATTGGTTACAGGGAAATGTGGGGGAAAGGGACTGATAGGACAGCTCTGAGAACCCATGTAGAAAGTTGTCTTTTTGCCCATCAAGACTATCTCCTAAGGAAATGAAAAGTTCAAGTATCATGGACTCTGGTTAACACAAACAACATGTTGGAGGAACTCAGCATCTATGGAAAAGAGTACTGTCGACATTTCAGGCTGAAACCCTTTGGCAAGACTGGAGAAAAACAGCAGAGAAGTAGGTTTAAAAGGTGGGGGAGGGGAGGGGATGGGAGAGAGAAACAAGGCGAGAGGTGAAACCTGAGGGGGGAGGGGTGAAGTAAAGAGCTGGGAAGTTGATAGGTGAAAGACACAGAAGACCATGGAAGAAAGAAAAGCGGAGAGCAGCACCAGAGGAAGTCGATGGGCAGGCAAGGAGATAGGCTGAGAGAGGGAAGAAGGGATGGGAAATGGTGAAGGCCAGGGGAGGTGGGGGGTCATTACCGGAAGCTCGAGAAATCAATGTTCATGCCATCAGGTTGGAGGTTACCAAAAAGGAATACAAGGTGTTGTTCCTCCAACCTAAGTGGCCTCATCATGACAGTGGAGACATATCAAAATGGGAATGGGAAGTGGAATTAAATTGGTTTGCCACTGGGAGATCCCACTTTTTCAGGCAGACAGAGCGTAGGTGAAGTAGTCTCCCATCTACGTTGGGTCTCCTCCACTGTCGTTATGAGGCTACACTTAGTTTGGAGGAACAACACCTTGTATTCCATTTGGGTAGCCTCCAACCTGATACATGAACATTGATTTCTCAAACCTCTGGTACTGCCTCCCCCCACCCCTGCTCCCTCTCCTTCACCATTTCCCTCTCTCAGCCTATCTCCTTGCCCACCTATTGCCTCCCTCTGGTACTCCTCCCTACTTTTCTTTCTTCCATGGTCTTCTGTCTTTTCACCAATCAACTTCCCAGCTCTTTACTTCACCCCTCCCCTTTCAGAGTTCACCTATCACCTGGTGTTTCTCTCTCCCCTACCCCCATCTTTTAAATCTACTCCTCAGTTTTTTTTATTCCTGTCTTGCTGAAGGATTTTGGCCCAAAATGTTGGTAATACTCTTTTCCATAGATGCTGCCTGATCTGCTGAGTTCCTCCAGCATTTTATGTGTGTTGCTTGAATTTTCAGCATCTGCAGACTTACTCCTGTTTGTGAATGGATTCTGGTTAACTGGGCCATCTGTTAATTGCGACAGCTGCTTATTTGGGATAACTCATAAAGAACAAAAAATGATTGAAAAAATTGCCAGATTCCATTTGTTTATTTGGGACACGTTGCCACTTAATTGGGACAGGAGTCTGTTGCCGAACAGTTTCTAACTAGTGTCAGTTGCGAGCAATTGTCTGGCCAATAGACACTACACCATGCTACAGTAAGCAGTAAGACAATTCAGAACTGTTTTGCTCACTGTAGTTTCAAGCATTCAGGCTTGGAGTTGCCAGAAATGGCCAGGAATGAAAATGCAACAATTACGCTACTTCAGCAAGTTATGAACAATGAAAATGAACATTTGGAGATGTAATTATCAAAAGGATTGTATAACGGCTGTTAATAATCTGCCGTAGGTGCTTGCATTGATTTTGTTCACTTGTAGTCAAAAGAACACGACAGTGTACACTGGATGAATTTCTCCATTAATGACTATTAAGAACTAATACACAGTTTTATGTACTGTAGTAATATTGGTAGTAATCTAATTTGTTCTGTATTTCATTTAAGTACATATTTTTTACTCCATTAAACAGTAGTTTATCTTTTTTAGACCTTTTTAACTATTTCTATGAAACTTCGGCTTATTGGGGCAGCTGCTTAATTGGGCCAAAATGTATTGGTCCCGATGTGTCCCAATTAACTAGAATCTGCTGTACTTGCTTTGCCGATCTAATCTTTAATGCATGCTCTGGAATAGAACCTATTGATGCATTCTCTGCTATCTGATACTATTTTGACGCCTTATGCTGCTTGTTGGTCCCTGTTCAGCCTTCTTTTCAGGTTTCCTTGCCATTATATAATCATCCCTGCTGACCTGGTTTTGAACATGTGCTCCCCTCAATGTTCTTGATTCAGTTACAGGTAGTTATGTTACGACGCTTGTTTCCATAACACAAATTGAATATAACACAACTGACGGATTAGGAAACATCATTTGTATTACATGGGCTGTATTGTTTATAGCACAATTGTGATCAGGTAAACCTGTTTAAATCTGAGCTTTAAAGGTAATTACAGCTTATTATTCTATAACAAGAAGTCCTATAATACGAGGTTTCTTAGGAACATACCATCACATTACCAGAACTTATCTGTACAGTAACATTCTGATATTCTGCTATTCAAATGCTTGGAATCCGAAATTTCCATCTTTGGTTTTGAATACATCCATCGGTTTGAATCGTCCTAAGATACTTACAGCCTCCCAGAAATCTGTTTTTACTATTATGGCCTCTTGAGCATCAACTGTCTACTGCTTCAATTCTGGATAATCCTCCCTAACATCTTCATAGCTCTCATTCTTCTTCTAAGATATTCTTTGAAACATATCTCCATATCCTGGCCTTTGGTCACTTGGCAACAGGTCTGACTGTGCTGCTGTGAAGAAGTATCCTAATAACATCAAAGTCCCACAGATGTAGTTACGTTTTTATTGTTGCAAGTTCTTTTTTATGGATTCTAAGGATACTTAATGCTAGGGAGGAGAACACATGGAACCCTTGTATATGACCCTGTCTCCTTGGTCTCACCATTGTGCTTCTTTCTATTTGACATTGAATTACATTGTATTCATAGTTAGGGATCATGCAAAAGGTTTCTGACCAAGTCACTTTCCCATCATATGCTTCAATTTCCTCTCAAAAAGTCTATCAATTACAATATTGAAGATATTCAGAGGTGGAGAATTCCAAAGATTCAGTCTTCTAAGTAGAGAAATTTCTTTTCCTAAATGGATGGACTTTACCTCTGTGATATTGCTCCCCGACTCTGTAAACTCCAGCCGAGGAAAGTGCCTCTCAGCATCTACTTTCTCAGAATTTAATGTGTTTCAGTGATATAAATCTTTTCTAATAGAAGAACCTCTGCATACCAAGAATAAGTCTAATGCTTTCTGGTTGCACCATTCCCAAGGTACATATATCCTTTATTAAAAGCAAAACTCTAATGGTATAATAAAAAAAAATGCTGGAAATACTAAGTAAGGCATGTGACATCTGACAAAAGGTTATTGATCAAAATGTTAACTCTGTTTCTGTCTACATAGATATCTCCTGACTTGCTGAGTATTCACAAAATTTCCCATATCCTTTCTTAGAGAAGAAACTAAAACTGTATATAATCTGTAAACACGAGGAATTCTGCAGATGCTGGAAATTCAAGCAACACTGTATATAGTCCCCCCAGTGTGGTTTCAAAAAAACTCGCACAGCTGCACTTCGTAATTCCTGCTTTGTACTCTACCCCTCTTGTAATAAAGGCATCATCTCATTTACCTGTTTAATTCCTTGCTGTATACAGCTATTTGTTTGCCATGAGCTAGAACACCATACCATGCATTTACTCTTTTCTGACCATCTACAAGATATTCACAATTCACCACACTCAAGATTTTCTATGGTTTCCCATGCCCTTGTCAGCCATTAATATAAGTAGCCAAGAACATAGTCAAGAATACAGTCACATCTACCAGTAACAACTCCAACTCTATTTATTATCTACTGAGATCAATTCCTATATATTATATAAACATATATAGTTATTTATATTTACTACAATATTTTGTGTTTCTCACACTCAATACCTGTTGTTTATTATGACTTTCACATTGACGGCACACAAATTAATTGCTAACATTTCTGCTGGTTTCTCATTCCCCACTATAATCCATTGTCTCTGCCTCAAAGGGGTATACATTGTCTTTTTTTTATCTTCCTTTTACATTCTTTTGCAGGATATTTCTTTTGTTTTTTCCTGGTTTACTCTCACCTGCTACTACCTGCATGCTCATCACTGATCATCCATTCCAACTTTAAACTTCAACTAAATTAATCCTCAGTCTTCATCCTCTTCTTAGCAACATGCAAATTCTTTCAGTATCATATACTATGTTTACCTCTTGAGTTAGACACTTTTCCAAGTTTTTCTACTAATGCTGCTAATAAATTAATTAATTTTAACCTTAGTGTAGGCATATCAGCTGGTTTCACATATCAATATCCCATAGATGACAATCATCTCATAACCCTACATTTAATGATTAAACATTGTAAAGATTAAAAGAAAAGCCACAGAAATTGATAAAGGATTTAAGCTTTTGGTGCAGTATTAAAGGCCCATGCCCAACAACAGACTCCTCAAACATTCTACTTCTAGCCATTGCAGGAAGAGATGACAGGTCGACAGAGGGAAACAGTCAAAGTTGTTTTAAAACTCCCTGAAAATATGCAGTATCTACCTGTCCCATGATCAATCAAAAATGGAGGGTAAAGAATGATGCCGAGGACTTTGAATCCATACAGAAGCCCTGTGTGTATGAAAGGAGCACACCAGCTCTCAAACAATCCATCCTGACAAGTACCTACTGCCCATCTGTGGATGAGTATCCAGTTACCACATTGGCCTTAGTCACTTTTGAACCCACAAAATCAGAGAGGCAGCATATTAGCCTAAATTTCAAGGATTTCTCAGGATGCTATCAAATGTATTCACATTTAAGCCTGAGCAAATGTTAGGAAAGTGTTTTAAGATGGAATGTACTACGCCTAATGCATTTCCATTTTCATCAGGTCCTTTTAGGCTTTCCACTGAAGTTTCTGTAATAATCAGGATCAGGCATGGATCCCAGAGGTGAACTAGCTAAGATCAATTAACCTTTGCAGTCTCAGGACTCAGTCAGAACCTGACGGCATTCAACCTGATGGCATGAACATCAAATTCTCTAACTTTCGGTTATTTCTCCCCCATCCCCCTCCTCTCTTACTCCATTTCCCATTCAGGCCCCCTTATCCTTTCTCAGAACTAGATTCAAGTTTAATATCACTGTCAAATATTGTGAAATTTGTTATTTTGCAGCAGTAGTACATTGCATTACATAGTAATAAAGAAAAACAAATTACAATAAGAAATGTATAACAAATTAATTAAATCAGTGCAAAAAGGAAGCAAAAAAAGAAGGAAAAAAGGTGAGGTAGTGTACATGGGTTCATTGTCCATTCTGAAATCTGATGGAGGAGACTATAGTCAGTGTGGATTGGAAATAACACCTTCTTCTTCTTCTTCGTCTTGTTTTATGGCAGTTGGCACCCAGTTTAATGGTGCATTACCGCCACCTTCTGCTCCGGAGTGTTCAATAGACTTACGTTCTAAATCCCTTCACACAATCCCACACACACACACACACCCTAACCTACACTTTATCCTCCCATCTTTGGCCATCCTAATACCCTATTCCTGCTTATCCATCATATCCTATAAAAAACCCCTGTACCCCTTAAGAAAGCTAAAAATACCCGGACTTGTGCTCTCTCACCCATGCCCAGCAACCCTTTTAATGTGAATTCTTGCACCCCCAGTTCCCTTAGATTAATTCTCACCATCTCTCTCTGTATCCCATACTTCCTGCAACACAAAACTACATGTTCTACTGACTCCTCTTCCTGACATTCCTCACACAATCCTGTCTGGTGTTTCCCTATTATTTTCAATGTTTTGTTTAATGCACAATGCCCCAGCCTTAACCTAGTCCACACAATTTCCTCTCTTCTGTATCCACTACCTACCCTAGTACCTGCAACACTTTTTTGTACTTGATATAAATGCCTCCCTTTCCCCTCCCTGTCCCATCTTTCTTGCCACATTTGGTTGATTTTTTTCCCAGATTACACACTTAACCTCTGCTTTATTGATACTAATGTGCATTTCTATATTTTCTTTCTTTAACATCCTCTTTGCCAACTCATCCACCCTCTCATTCCCCTTCACCCCTACATGTGCTGGAACCCATAGAAATTTTACTTGACCTCCCTGATTTGCAATTCTTGTGACTGACTGAAGGACTTCATAAAGTACATCTTGCCGACTGTTTGAGTGAAAAGACCTTAAACTTGCTAGAACTGAGGATGAATATCAACACTTTGACTTGTCTAGCTTTCTCCACCCATCGCAACGCAACCAACACTGCCAGCATCTCCACTGTATACACCCCGAACTTATTAGATGTTTTTCTGCTGATTCCAATGTCTTTTGCTGGTATAGCCACCCCAACCAAATAACACCTTCTTGCTGACAATTAACACTTCTCCTTACCTGCCTGTCACCTTCTTCTGATGCCTCTCCACCTTCCCTTTCTCCTACAGTCCTCCCTCGTCTCCTATCAGATTCCTTATTATTCTTTTGCCCTTTACCTTTTCCATCTGTCACCTCCCTCACCTGGTTTCACATACCATCTTCTAACCTGTACGCCTTCCCTTTCCCCCACCTTCTTATTCTGACCTCTTCCCCCTTCCTTTCCAGATCCAATGAAGGCGCTCGGCCCAAAACACTGGCAATTTATTCCTTTCTGTATATGCTGCCTGCTCCACTGAGTTCCTCTAGCATTTTGTATGTGTTACTCTAAATCAGAACCTTCCAGTCTGCTCACCCTTTTAATGGGAATTCCTGCACCCCCAGTTCCCTTAGGTTAATTCTCACCATCTTTGTCTGTATCCCATACTTCCTGCAACTCAGAACTACATGTTCTACTGACTCCTCTTCTGTTGAGTTATCATTGGTACAGGAGAGACAAACAGAAACAGAAGGCAAAATAGGGATTTATTTTTAAGCCAGAGTTTTGTTCTGCAATTAAAATCAATTAACCCATTTGAAGCTTCAACTGAAACAAAATGTGGCCGTTTTGCGTTGTGGTCCCAAATTGCGGTCATCTTACACCTCTTAACATTGAACAACCCAAAATGAACTTTGCTGTTTGCATTTGGATGAAATCCGACTAAATCCAACTTGTTGTTTGTGATGTTTAAAATAGAATCGCGAAAGAGTAATCGGTAACAAAAAACAACTGTCAGTGGTTAGAGTCGGGTGCTGAGAATGTTTGTGATTGGTCAACCGTAAAAGTGTGTTCAATTTCCACAATAAAGTTCCTCTGACTTTGCGGCTCTAACAAAACGCCGAACTTCGGCGCAGGCAGCAGAGAGGCTGCGAAGTGTCTATGCCGCATTCTTTAGCGGCTTTTCCCGGTTCCTGCCCCCTTCCACAGTATAATGCCACAGACAGCTGGCAGCGGTCCGGAGGCGAACCCCGCCGGCCTCGGCATACCGGCCGGGGGACGGCGACACGGTGAGATAAAGCACTCACCCTCCAGAATGCCAGACCGTAGGACCGACTCGCTGTAACGACACGTTCAAACACAATTGATTCAACCGGTTAACCATGGCGGTCTCGGCAAGCACGACCGCACCACGTAGCCCGGCGAAGGCCCGCGGGACCCGACCAGAGGCCTCGTCCGGTGCCATGGCATCACTAGAGTACCATGGTAACGCGTGGATGTCATAACAAATGTCCGGTCCGGTCACTAGGCGACGAGGCCATGCCCAGTGACGCCATGCTGCAGCTTGCGGTCACCTCTTCCGGGCGGGCCGGTGTTCGGTTGGGGATGGGCGCTCGGCCCGTCGTTTGGGTTTTGGCCGACGGGCGGGTAAGGCGACCGGACGATGGTGGGACGCAGAGGGACAGGCCGTCTTTGAATGGCGGTGCAAATCCCAAAGACCGATTGACATCCCGCTAGTCCTAATTCAAATAAGTAAAACCAAAAGCTGCTGGAAACACTCAGTGGATCGGGCAACATCGGCGGAAGATGAAACAGTAAATTATTAAGGTTGGAAACCGTTCTTTTTTTGTTGCGGAACAGGGAAAGAAGGAAAGTAGTGCCATGGCAGCCAATGACCAAAGGTATTGAAGATGTCCTTAACACGGCATCTCCCACCACAAATGCTGCCTGACCTGCTAAGCCTTCCTAACTTGCAGGTTGATCAACGACTTGGCAAAGATCCTTGACAATAGAAGCCAAGCAGACTTGATCATACTCGACTTCAGTAAGGCATTTGACACGGTCCCCCATCAGTGATTGCTACGTAAGCTTGAACATGTGGGCATTAACAACAGCCTTCTACATTGGTTAAACGTGTTCCTTACTAACAGACAGCAACATGTGCTTCTTGAGGGGGCAGAGTCCCCTGAATCTTCGGTAACATCCGGAGTGCCCCAGGGGACCGTTTTGGGACCCTTACTTTTTCTCATTTACATCAACGACTTGCCAAATATAGTCAAGTCCAAAGTCAGACTTTTTGCAGATGACTGCATAATCTACCGTGAGATAAAAAATGACCAAGATGCTCAGCTGCTGCAAAATGATATTGATTTATTATGTCAATGGGAGTCTCAATGGCAAATGTCCTTCAACTCCTCCAAATGTTATGCTATGCATGGCAGTCACAAAGTTAAACCAATCAACACGACATATAACATGAATGGACAGATTCTTGAAACAGTCACCCACCACCCATATCTTGGTGTTGAAGTTAGCAAGGATCTTAACTGGGCATGCCACATCAATCAGATTACAGCCAAAGCAAATAAAACGCTGGGTATCCTGAGAAGAAACCTCCACTCGTAGTAAATCCATCAAGGACATGGCATACCAGACACTCGTCCGTCCAAAGCTTGAGTATTGCGAGGCCATATGAGATCCCCATCAAGCTAACAATAAGAAGTCCATTGAAAAAATCCAACGCCGTGCTGCTCGCTTTGTGTTAAACGATTACAGCTGGAAATCCAGTGTCACCAACATGCTCTCTAACCTTCAGTGGGAACCACTTGAAAACTGACGTATTAAACTACGGTTAATTTTCATTTTCAAAGAAGTTCACAACATCACTCCATCAAACATCCAAATTCGTCACATGGTCAGTTCAACTCGACAGCAAACTGGACCTCACATATTGGAAACTCATTCATTCAATAAGATTTGCTACCAGTACTCCCTTTACCCAAGATCAACAAGAGAGTGGAATCTTCTGCCGCCAGACCTGCGCTGTATTTCTGAAATTAATACTTTTAAAGATAGTCTCAATCAAATCGATTTAGGGGATCTAGTCAAAAAAGCTTACTTTACAATTGAACTCCCACGCCGTTCACACCGACTGCGCGTTCTAACAGCCGTCCGGCAGTGCTTGTGCAGTACCAAGCAGAAGCTGAAACACTGTCTGGTTTTGTGTCTAACTTTATAGCATCTTAGAATCAGAGTCAGGCTTATTATCACTGGCTGGCATGTGTCGTCAAATTTGTTAACTTAGCAGCAGTTCATTGCAATACATAATATAGAAGAAAAAACTAAATCATTTACAGTATACATATATTGAATACATTAAAAATCATGCAAAAAAACAGAAATAAAATATACTTAAAAAGTGAGGTAGTGTCCAAGGGTTCAACGTCCATTTAGGAATCAGATGGCAGAGGGGAAGAAGCTGTTCCTGAATCGCTGAGTGTGTGCCTTCAGGCTTCTGTATCTCCTACCTGATGGTAACACCTGTATAGTTTTTTTGTTGATGTACAATCAGTCACAATTTTATCTTCATCTCATCTGCTGACTATTTTCGCCAGGGTGAGGGTTAAAACTGAGTCTGTAGTTTCTATGTGGAAAACCAAGTCCAGGAAAATTAGCTGACATTTTTAGAAGGTGGTCTGCTGTGGAGCATTCATCACCAATAGGGTGTTATCAAATAGACCCAGTTGTGGCCATATGCTTAGTTTCAACTTGAGGAATATGAGTATGGTAGGTTATATTGGTCCCCCCCCCCCCCCGGCCTGCTTTGCCCTTCAATTTGATTGTGGCTGAACTTCTACCTCAACATTACTTTCCTGCCTAATCCCTCCATCAATTGATTCTTATTGACCTCTGTTTTAAATGGGATTAATGCCAGAGTCACCACAGACCTCCAGAAATAAGAATTTTAAAGATTCACCGCCCTTTGAGTGAAGGAAATTCTCCCCATTTCAGTCTTAACTAGCCTTGTATTGAATTAGAGCTGTGCTTATATTAGGACCTCTGCTTCTAGATGTCTCCGTGTACCATGGTGAACCTTTTAGAATTATTGTGTGAGGTCACCTCCATTCTCTGAAGAATCGAGTCTTTCTTGGTGCAAAAGATCTATCATCCTAGGAATTGTTGAATTCTCTTTAAAGGAAATATATCTGTGTAAGTAAAAGGTATATTGTTCACAATGGTTCAGATTACTCCGGGGTAATTTCACTGTATAATTGTAATAAGTCATATTTACTCATACCCTCTTGCCAACATATCACATACCTTCCAAAATGCCTGGGGTACTTGCATGTTAGTTTCTAGTGAGTTGTGAACATAAATAATTCTAAATATCTTGCCGTTTTAGAAAAGATACTTGCATTCAGCTTTTTCTCTGGTACAGTGACAATCCTCACATTTTTTCCACCTTGTACTCCACTGTGGAGGGCAGCACAGTTGTGGTGCAGCTGTCTCTCTGCTCTGTTCCACTCTACCCTTGAGGAGGGTCTATGTGCAGGTTGCACATTCTTCCTACAATTGCATGGATTTCTCCTGGGTGCTCCTGTTTCCTCCTACATCCCAAAGATGTGTAGCTTTTGTTGGGGTTGACTACTGTAAATTCGCCCCTAGGGTAGATGTTTGTTGAATCGGTGAGGTGTAATTGAGAGATTAGTAACAGAGTGATCACTTGAGTCGAGGATAATGTTCTCCTAAGGCTTTATTCCCTTAATGGAGAACACCTGTGTGTAACTTTGTTTGATGTGGGAAGGGTGATGCACGGGCAGCCATCTCATGGCCCTTGACCTATCGGGGTCAGGGTTCATTGGCATGGAGTGCAAGACGACTGAGGGCCCTTCACTGCGGCAGCCTTCCTCCGCCTTCACTGCCGTTGTGATGCGTCATCATCTTCCGCCAACTCCTACGTTGAGGTTTAGATTGGATGGCCCTTTGTCTTGAACCTCCCCCTTGACCTTACCACCACAGGTGACCTTACCAGGTGCTAAGCACCAGGTGGCATTGC
The DNA here is from genome assembly GCF_963921235.1 of Mobula hypostoma. Taxonomy (NCBI): domain Eukaryota; kingdom Metazoa; phylum Chordata; class Chondrichthyes; order Myliobatiformes; family Myliobatidae; genus Mobula; species Mobula hypostoma. Next base: position 109,483,210 of record NC_086104.1, read on the forward strand.
TTTTGGGATCTCAGGAACTCACAAGCCTCTCCACCATGACAAGGTGACAATTGTCGGAGAAGACAGAGAGGGTAGCTTGGAGGAAAATAAGTGGCAGAATGCTATTGCTAAGAGAGCCAGTGTAGACTCAATCAGCTGACTGGCCTCCCATTTCATAACAAAATATGATATGAAATCTGTTGTTCCGAACTTCATCGAAACTCTTCAGAAAATCCAAATGCACTTTATACACTGGTTAAACTCTATAAGTTATATCCTTAATGTTGTTAGTGGGACAGACAAACGTCATAAATCCATGTTGACTCTGTGCCATAATTAAATTATGAGGACACGCAGTCCTCTTTTATTGTCATTTAATAATGCATGCATTAAGAAATGATACAATGTTTCTCCAGAATGATATCACTGAAACACATGACAAATCGACTGAAAAACTGACAAAAACCACATAATTATAACATATAGTTACAACAGTGCAAAGCAATACCGTAATTTGATAAAGAACAGATCATGGCATGGTAAAAAGTCTCAAAGTCTCTCGAAAGTCCCATCATCTCACGCAGACGGTGAACCTCCAGCGCCGCCAAACTTGCTGATGCAGTATCCTGGAAGCATCGTCCGAAAATTCCGAGCCTCCGACCAGCTCTCCAACACCGAGCACCGAGCACCATCTCTGCCAAGCGCTTCAACCCCAGCCCTGGCAACAGGCGATAGGCAAAGCTGAGGATCTGGGGCCTTCGCCTCCGGAGATTCTCGATCGCACAGTAGCAGCAGCAGCGAAGCGGGCATTTCAGAAGTTTCCCCAGATGTTCCTCAGTGCTTCTCACGGCTGTCTCCATCAAATCAGGATTGTGCACGACCCCTAGTTAACACATACAATATGATTTGGAACGGCCGAGTGCGCTGCGTCGCGCCGCCATCTCCTCCTCCCTCCACAGGAGAAATACTATTACTATGTATAGTACCACTATAGATTCCAAGCACTTTTCCTACTATCAATGTCAAGCTACCAGTTCTGTGGTTCCCTTGTTTTATGTCTTTCCGCTTTCTTGGGTAGTGGGACACCACTTGCCACCTTCCATTTTGCAAGAACCTATCCACAACCTGTAGAATTCTGAAAACTGATAACCTATATTTCGGTAGTTACCTCCTTCAAAACTCTGCTGTATGAATAATTTGATGTTGGAAGTTTAGAAGTTTTGTTTTCTAGTTATTTTTAAGAACTGCCTCATTTGCAATAGACTCTGATTCTTCGGTATTTTGGGGAGCTTTTTGTGCTACCTGCTGTGAAAACAGACAAGTATTTATTTAAATCTTCTACCATTTCCTTATTTCCTATTTTAAATTCTCCTGTCACATTTGCCTCTTATCCTTTTCACATTTCTATAAAAGCCCTTCCATTTTAAGAAAGGCAATTGGATAATTGGATTCTATAAAGGAAATTATAGGATGGTGAGTCTCATGTCAGTGGTAGGGAGGCTTTTGGTGAGGATTCTTTGGGGCAAAATTTCTGCACATTGTAGTAAGGCATTTGACATGGGTTTAGAGTGAAAGATGAAATGTTTAAGGGGAACATGAGGGGGAACTTCTTCACTCAGAGGGTGGTAAGAGTGTGGAACGAGCTGCCAGAGGAAGTGGTGGATGCAGGTTTTATTTCAACATCTAAGAGAAATTTGAGTAAGTCCAGGTCCAGGTTGATTGGACTTGGCAAAATAATAGTTCAGCACAGAGTAGAAGGGCCAAATGGCCTTTTCTGTGACGTAGTGCGCTATGACTCTATGATCCTACAGTTGGCTGATCTAGAAGATTAAGATACATGGCCTACATGGGATTGGATTCAAAATTGGTTTGAACATAGAGGGCAGAGAGTAGTGATTGGGGGGGTTGTGGGGTGAGTATTATTCTGACTGGAGGTCTCTGATGGAAGGCAGAGAGTAGTGATTTGGGGGGTGTTACGTACCTCCTAACTGGGTTGCCAAACCAGCAGAAATGGACCACTTAGTTGGAGTTTGGTTTAACAGAAACTAAGAAAGTTTTATTAAAGAAATAAGTAACACAGTACTCTAATCGTAGGGATATAAATGCAACAGGTTAGCAATAATAAAACACACATCTACACAGAACTAGGGTAATAGGAATCAACCAAGCTCTATCGCAGTCTAGGGGTAAAATGATCAGTCTCAAGTGACGCAGAGTTCAGTTCAGCTTAGTACAGTTCGCAGTAATCGCTGTTGTGCCCTTAGAGAGAGAGAGAGAGAGAGAGAGAGAGAGAGAGAGAATGCAAATTTTGATTCAAACAGACCTTTAGTGTTCTTGCAGTTAGCTTTCGGGCAGACCCTTTTTTATGTCTTCTGTGGTCACCGACTGTGACCCCTCCGTTCCGGATACAACCGTTCTTCCATGGTGAACCTGGCACCCAGGCAAGGGCAGACACACACACCAGGTTCCCACTGATCGTACCCTTTTCACCCTGTGCGTCTATGGTCGGTTCCCATGACCAGACTTCCAAACTTCCACCAACTTGTGGGGGCACACCGCTCTTCCAGGGTCTCGTTATCTCGTGGTCTCGTGGTGTGTCTGTCGTGCCTTAGCGAACCTGTTCTTTTTATCCCCCTGCTGGGGTATCGCCTGTCCATCAAACTTCAAACAGTTCAGGTTCAAAGCAATCGGTCTGTCAATATCTGAAATGTGTTTCTTTCTCGTTAATCTCTCTCTTCTCTCTTATTAGCTTTTTGAATGTTTCTCCATTGTCTCCCTTATCTCTCTCATCAGCATCAATCTTCTGATAATTTGGTTTGTCGTCACACCCCTATCCTTCAAAGGATTTTTACCAGGGTAAAAGTTATGAGCATGAATACATTATTAGATACAAACTAATATACATGGTCATCAGCTATTCGGCTAATACAGAGGACTTAAGTTGTCAACACCTTGACAGACAGTCAGCAATCACATTTTCCGTTCCTTTCATATGTGTTGTTTTAATATCCTCTAAGACCAGGCTCCAACTTAGCAACCTTTTGTTTTTATCCTTCATAGTGTCCAAAATCACTAATGAGTTGTGATCAGTGTAAATTCTCAGTGGTTTCCGTCCCGGACAAATATAACAAAGGTCGTCCCACACAAACTTAGCATTCTTTGGCAAGAGCTTAGTAAGAGGGAGGGTAACACCCGCAAAGTTTTTGCAAAACTTCCGATAGTACCCCACCATCCCCAAGAACCTTCTAAGGGCTCTCTTGTCTGTCGGGGTGGGGACTTCAGAGATAGCCCGCACCTTAGCCTGCATCGGTGCCAGCTGCCCCTGTCCTACCACAAATCCCATATAAGTGACCTTCGCATGGCCGAATTCACTTTTTGCGAGGTTCACCGTCAGGTTGGCTTCTGACAGCCTCTTAAACAGCTCCTCTACTGCCACAATGTACCCCTCCCACGTGTTACTCCAGACCACTAAATCGTCAATATACGCTTCTGCATTCTTTAGCCCTTTTGTCACTGAATTAATCATCCTATAGGGATGTTGCTCACTAGACTGACCTGATGTGACAACAACACCAGGTACCGGCTCTTTGCATCGCCTCGGGACATCCGGACATACGTGTGCGTGCCAGTTAATTAGCTTTCTCAGCGGCTCACTCTGTTTGGGGGTTAAATGAGAGAACTCATCAGCAAAGTTGGCCAAAACAATAGAGTTCTCCCATCTGGTCGGCACCATACTTAATCTTTTCAAAATGGGTTTTCCTCTTATCAGGTGGCACCCTAGCCTCATTAATTTTCATGATAACACCAACTAGATCTGTTTTCTGATCGTGGTAAGCTTTTAACATGTTAATAGCCTGTAACTGTGTTAGCACATGTCTACAATAGTCTATAGCGTCCTTCCTCCTGTGCAGCCAGTAAAACTCTTTCATGATTCTATCGACTGCCTTCCTCACCCCAAAATGTCCACCAAGGGGTATCTTGTGGGCCAGGTTAAGAATCTCGCCCCTATAAATTTTCGGCACTACCACCTGGTGGACTGCCCCCCCATTCCTCATCTGCGGGCACGGTACGTGGTCTCCATTTCCTCATTAGTACTCCCTCCTTCACATAATAGCCCACTGACTCCCTTTTTAATTCTGCTTCAGAGAGCGCTGTCTCCGCCAATACCATCAGCTCCTCGTCTCGCTCCTGTGCCTCTATAAATTCCTTCCTTGCTAATGATAAGTCTACCTCAACTTCCGTTTCACTACGCCCCTTCTCACTTTCTAACCCCTCCTGGTACAAGGCTGGTAAAAACGTCTCGGCTATATCTATATTCGCTTCGGCAGCCTTTCTGGACATGCACCGAGTTACTGCGCAAATGGGATAAACCTGTGAGTCCACGGGCGGAGCCTCAATCCTGGCAGGCTGGCTTGTCAGCTTTATTGCTGGGTACACATTTCCGCTGGCGAGGTCATTACCTAGTAAGACCTCCACGTCTTCCATCGGTAGTTCGGGCCTCACCCTGATCGTGACCGGTCCGGAGACCAAGTCGCTTTTTAGGTGTATCTGGTGCAAAGGTACTGCTTCAGTCCCTTTCCCAATGCCTTTTATCACACTGACCTCCCCAGTCTGGGTCTCTGAACTAAAGTCTAACACACTCTTTAAGATCATTGACTGACAAGCTCCCGTGTCTCTCCAGATCCGTACTGGAACCGGGTTTAACCCCTTCTTCACTGACACCAATCTGGCCGAGATAAACTTCTTGCGCCCTTCCTGAACTTTATCAGACCTCTTCTCCCCAGTGGTTTGTTTGCCAGCTCAATACAGCCAGTGGGAACCGTCGTTTTTCCTTTCCCCGTCTCCTTCTTTGGGGCAAAGCACCTGGACGCAAAGTGACCGGCTTTCCCACAATTATAGCATACGACCCCAGTAGACTTCCTACCAAACTGCTCCCGGTCTTCCTTATCCTTCTCACTAGTCCCCGGCTTACTTTCTGACTTTTCTGGCGGACTCTCTCCACCCTCTTGACTACCCTTCTGGTAGCTTTTACTCGGGGTAAACTTCGCTTTGTGCGTTAACGTGTATTCATCAGCTAACTTAGCAGTTGCGGCTAAAGTTTCTGCCTCTCTCTCATCTAGGTAGGGTCTCATACCTTCAGGGACACAACCTTTAAACTGCTCAATCAGCATTAGCTGTAGCAGTCTGTCATAATCCCCATTGACCCCTTTTGAGGTGCACCAACGTTCACAATACATCTGCATCTCACGGGCAAACTCTAAATATGTGCAGCCACACTGCTTCCTCACATTCCGGAATCTCTGCCGGTATGCCTCCGGGACCAACTCATAAATCCTGAGGATGGCCTCTTTCACCACATCATACCTCTGGGCATCTTATGCGGACAAGGCCGAGTAAGCTTGCTGGGCTTTTCCTTTAAGTACGCTCTGAAGCAAAACATTTATCCCCCGGCTACTCCTGACTTGCAGCGACTTTTTCAAAATGTAGAAAGCACCGATCAACATCGGCCTCTTCAAATGGGGGAACCAGCCTTACCTCCTGGGTTGCACTGAACCCTCCACCTTGGTTCGGCATGGGCCCCAGCGTTAGCCTCATCCTTAACTTCTCCAGCTCAAATTCCCTTTCCCTCTGTTTTTCTCTCTCTTCTTGTTCTAACTGCCTGTCCCTCTCTTCTCGTTCCAGCTGTTTTACCCGGAACTTGTGCTCGAGTCTCAATTTTTCCATCTGCAGCTGTACTGCTTCTCCACCAGGTTTGCCCATAGGTACCACCTCCAGCTCCCATTGGGGAAACACACCTTTAGACACATAATGCTCAATGATAGCTCTGTGCATCTCAGCTCTCCTCATTGTTGACTTCCCCTTAAAAAGATTCAACCGTTTGGCTACAGTTGCTAATTCTGATTTCCTGGCATCCTCTAATGCCTCCAAGGTTGGTTCCTTTAGAAATTCCTCAATCTCCATTTCTACTGTTTGCCCTTCCTTTGTTTCAGGAATTTTAACCCAATCAATTTACCCAGTCCCAAATTTGGCATTCAAAATCCCGGACGAGCCCCCACTTATGTTACGTACCCCGTAACTGGGTTGCCAAACTAGCAGAAATAGACCATTTAGTTGGAGTCTGGTTTAACAGAAACTAAGAAAGTTTTATTAAAGAAATAAGTAACACAGTACTCTAATCGTAGGGATATAAATGCAACAGGTTAGCAATGCTAAAACACACATGTACACAGAACTAGGGTAATAGGAATCAACCAAGCTCTATCGCGGTCTAGGGGTAAAATGATCAGTCTCAAGTAACGAAGAGTTCAGTTCAGCTTAGTACAGTTCGCAGTAATCGCTGTTGTGCCCTTAGAGAGAGAGAGAGAGAGAGAGAGAATATAAATTTTGATTCAAACAGACCTTTGATGTTCTTCGCAGTTAGCTTTCGGGCGGACCCTTTTTTATGTCTTCTGTGGTCACCGACTGTGACCCCTCCATTCCGGATACGACTGTTCTTCCGCGGTGAACCTGGCACCCAGGCAAGGGCGGACACACACACCAGGTTCCCACCGATTGTACCCTTTTTACCCTGTGTGTCAATGGTCGGTTCCCATGACCAGACCTCCAAACTTCTACCAACTTGTGGGGGCACACCGCTCTTCCAGGGTCTCGTTATCTCGTGGTCTCGTGGTGTGTCTGTCGTGCCTTAGCGAACCTGTTCTTTTTATCCCCCTGCTGGGGTATCGCCTGTCCATCAAACTTCAAACAGTTCAGGTTCAAAGCAATCGGTCTGTCAATATCTGAGATGTGTTTCTTTCTCGTTAATCTCTCTCTTCTCTCTTATTAGAATTTTGAATGTTTCTCCATTGTCTCCCTTATCTCTCTCATCAGCATCAATCTTCTGATAACTTGGTTTGACGTCACAGGGGGTATTATTCTGACTAGAGGTCTGTGATGGAAGGCAGAGAGTAGTGATTGGGGGGGGTATTATTCTGTCTGGAGGTCTGTGATGGAAGGCAGAGAGTAGTGATTTGGGGAGGTATTATTCTGACTGGAGGTCTGTGATGGAAGGCCGAGAGTAGTGATTTGGGGGGTATTATTCTGACTAGAGAACTGTGATGGAAGAAGGCAGAAAGTAGTGATTGGGCGGGTATTATTCTGACTGGAGGTCTGTGATGGAAGGCAGAGAGTAGTGATTTGGGGGGGAGTATTATTCTGACTGCAGGTCTGTGATGGAAAGGAGAGAGTAGTGATTGGGCGGGTATTATTCTGACTGGAGGTCTGTGATGGAAGGCAGAGAGTAGTGATTGGGTGAGTATTATTCCTACTGAAGGTCTGTGATGGAAGAGAGAGAGTAGTGATTGGGGTGAGTATTATTCTGACTGGAGGTCTGTGATGGAAGGCAGAGAGTAGTGATTTGGGGAGGTATTATTCTGACTGCAGGTCTGTGATGGAAAGGAGAGAGTAGTGATTGGGCGGGTATTATTCTGACTGGAGGTCTGTGATGGAAGGCAGAGAGTAGTGATTGGGTGAGTATTATTCCTACTGAAGGTCTGTGATGGAAGAGAGAGAGTAGTGATTGGGGTGAGGTATTATTCTGACTGGAGGTCTGTGATGGAAGGCAGAGAGTAGTGATTTGGGGAGGTATTATTCTGACTGGAGGTCTGTGATGGAAGGCAGAGAGTAGTGATTGGGTGAGTATTATTCCTACTGAAGGTCTGTGATAGAAGAGAGAGAGTAGTGATTGGGGTGAGTATTATTCTGACTGGAGGTCTGTGATGGAAGGCAGAGAGTAGTGATTTGGGGAGGTATTATTCTGACTGGAGGTCTGTGATGGAAGGCAGAGAGTAGTGATTTGGGGGGGAGTATTATTCTGACTGCAGGTCTGTGATGGAAGGGAGAGAGTAGTGATTGGGGTGAGTATTATTCTGACTGGAGGTCTGTGACGGAAGTCAGAGAGTAGTGATTTGGGGAGGTATTATTCTGACTGGAGGTCTGTGATGGAAGGGAGAGAGTAGTGATTGGGGTGAGTATTATTCTGACTGGAGGTCTGTGACGGAAGTCAGAGAGTAGTGATTTGGGGAGGTATTATTCTGACTGGAGGTCTGTGATGGAAGGCAGAGAGTAGTGATTGGGTGAGTATTATTCCTACTGAAGGTCTGTGATGGAAGAGAGAGAGTAGTGATTTGGGGGGCATTATTCTGACTGGAAGTCTGTGATGGAAGGCAGAGAGTAGTGATTTGGGGTGAGTATTATTCTGATTGGAGGTCTGTGATGGAAGTCAGAGGGTAGTGATTGGGGGGGTGAGTTTTATTCTGACTGGAGGTCTGTGATGGAAGACAGAGAGTAGTGATTTGGGGGGGCTGAGTATTATTCTGACTGGAGGTCTGTGATGGAAGGCAGAGAGCAGTGATGGGGGGTGAGTATTATTCTGACTGGAGGTCTGTGATGGAAGGCAGAGAGCAGTGATGGGGGGTGAGTATTATTCTGACTGGAGGTCTGTGATGGAAGGCAGAGAGCAGTGATGGGGGGTGAGTATTATTCTGACTGGAGGTCTGTGATGGAAGGCGGAGAGTAGTGATTGGAGGGGGTGAGATTTGCGGGGGCTGAGTATTATTCTGACTGGAGGTCTGTGATGGAAGGCAGAGAGTAGTGATTTGGGGGGGTGAGTATTATTCTGACTGGAGGTCTGTGATGGAAGGCAGAGAGTAGTGATTTGGGGGGGTGAGTATTATTCTGACTGGAGGTCTGTGATGGAAGGCAGAGAGTAGTGATTGGAGGGGGTGAGATTTGGGGGGGCTGAGTATTATTCTGACTGGAGTTCTGTGACCAGTGGTGCTGTGCAGAGCTCAGTGCTGGGACTTCTGTTGTTTGTGATAGGTGTAATCAATGACTTGGATGGGCTGATTAGTAAGTTAGCTGATGGCATGAAAATTGGTGGAGTTATGGACAGTGAAGAAGGTTATTGAAGGATGCAGTAGAATATAACTAGTTGCAGATATAAGCAGATGGAGTTTAATCCAGGCTAGTGTGAGGTGTTATACTTTGGGAGGCCAAATACAAAGGAAACATGCAGAGTAAGTGGTAGGACCCTAAAATCAGGTCAAATTTGTTGTCATTTAACTATATACATGAATATAATCTATACTGAAGTGAGATAATGTTTCTTTGAACCAGGGTGTCAAGTACAGTAGTACACAAAACACACTATTACTTCAGAAGGTAAGGATAAAAGCTACAGATGAATCACACATAAAGAACAAGCAGAAGTGCATTAATATTAAATATTGAAAGGTACCGAAGAGATTTTCCAGTGACACTTTGAATTTGATGCAGCAGGGAGTTCAGAAGCCTAATGGCCTGGGGGAGGAAACTGTTTCTCATCCTGACCATTCTTGTTTTTATGTATCGGAGTCCCCTGCCTGATGGTAGAAAGTTAAAGAGGATGCTGGATGGATGGGTGGGATCCTTGATAATACTAAGGGCCCTGCATATGCAGCGCTCCTGATAAATGTCCCCGATGGATGGTAGGGAGACCCTATGATCCTCTCAGCTGTTCTCACAGTCCTTTGTAGGGACTTCCCTCGACTGCTCCCATCCCAGATGAAGATGCAACTTGTTAGGATGCTCTCAATGGTGCTCCTGTAAAATGCAGTTAAGATGGGGAGGGGTGCCTTGTTTGCTTCAATCTTCTTAGGAAGCAGAGGTGCTGCTGTGCCTTCTTGTTCAGGGAGATGATATTAAGGGACCGATGATGTGAACTCCCAGGGACTTGATGCACTTAACTCTATGGAGGAGCCATGTGTTCATAGAGGGGGGTGACTTGTCCATACCTTCCCGAAGTCCACAGTGATTTCCTTGGTCTTCGCTACATTCAGGCTTGGGTTGTTCTTCTCACACCAATCCACTGGCCATTCCACTCCTCTCATCTCCATCTTGCCATTGTTCTTGATGAGACCAACCTCTGTTGTGCCATCCGCACACTTGACGATGCAGTTTGAGATGGATCCTGTCACATAGTCATACATCAGCAGTGTGAACAGCAGCAGGCTGAGCACACAGCCTTGGGGTGTGCCAGTGCTCAGCGTAATGGGATGAGGGGCATTGCTGCCCACCTGGACCGCCTGTGGCCTTGCTGTTAACAAGTCCAGTATCCAATTGCAGAAGGAGATGTTAGACCCAGTGAAGACAGTTTCCCCACCAGTTTCTGGGGTATGATGGTGTTGAATGCTGAACTGAAGTCTATAAACAGCAGTCTGGCATATGAGACCCCATTTTCCAGGTGGGACAGGGCAGAAGCTATTGGATTGACAGTGGATTGATTTGAGTGATAAGTGAGCTGGAAAGGGCCCATTGTAGTCAGGAAAACAGCTTTAATATGCTCAATGACCAGCTGCTCAAAGAGCATTGGGATACAGAGGGATATTAGGGTTGAAGTTCAAAGTTCTCTGAAAGTGGCAACACAGTAGGTAGGTGGCAGATGGGCATGCTTGCTGTCATCAGTCAGGGTACTGAATATGAGGGTCAAGAAATCATGCCACAGTTGTACAAAACATTAGTTATGATGCATTTAGAGTCACCCCATTAAAGGAAGGATGTAGAAGCTTTGGAAAGGGTGCAGAGCAGATTGACCAAGGTCCCATGTGGATAAGAGAGTATGTATATACTTAAATAGTTTTCACTGGAACTTTAAAGGCTTAGGGGAAACCTGATAGATATTTATAAAATTATGAGAAGCACAGACAGGGCAGACAGTCTTTTTCCCAGGGGAGAAATGTCAAATATGAGAGGGTATAGATTTAAGGTGGGAGGTGGCAAGTTTAAAGGAGATGTGCAGGACAAGATTTTTGCAAAGGGAGTGGTGGGTGCCAGGAATGTACTGTAGGATAGTGGTGGAAATAGACACCGTAGAAGCATGTAGTCAGATGACTACAGCTTGGCATTCAATACTATCATCCACTTCAGACTTACCACCAAGTTCCAAGATCTTGGCTTCTGCAACTGCATCCTTGACTTCCTCATTGGCAGACCTTAATCAGTATAGATCGGTGAGTACTTTTTATACCCACAACTGTGTGGCTGAGCACAACTTCAATACCATCTCTAAATTCACTGACAACACGAGCGTTGGCCAAGTCACGAGTGTTGATGTCTCAGTGAACAATAAGGAGGCCAGTTCTCATTGGTGGGTTAGAGGTGAAGAGAATAAGCAGCTCCAAATTCGTGGGTGTTAACATCTCAGATGACCTGCCCTGAGCCCAACACATTGATATAATCATCAATAAGGTGCACTGGCAATTTTGCCTTCAGAAGCTTGATGATTTGCAATATCACAAATGCCACAACAAACTTGCACATATGCACTGTTGAAAGTATACTCACTGGTTGCATCATGGCCTAGTACAGCAGTTCCAATGCACAGGAACACGAGCGTTTCAGAGAGTTGTGGATACAGACACATGTCTCCAACCATTGGCAGCATCTGCAGGAGGTGCTGCCGCAAGAAGGTGACATCAGTCATCAAAGATCTCCCCCGCTATTTGGCCATGCCCCCTTCTTGCTGCCACCATTAGGCAGGAAGTACAGAAGTCCCACACCATTGGCCTCAGGAGTGGCTACTATCTTACAACCATCAGGTTCTTGAACTGATTTGCACAAAACTAATCTTCCCTCAGCAACGGACTATAGATCATGTCTTCCACTAATGTGAGCTTGACTGGTTTTTATGTATTGTCTTGTGTTTGCAGTCTTTTTATTAATCTCTGTTCACTTTCTTGTATAATTTATGGTACATGCAATTATTTTGTACTGTCTGTACTGATGTGGGTATATATAGAGATAGATACTTTATTGACCTCAAAAGAAATTACTTGTCACAGTAGCATTACAAGTGAGCAGATATAAATATTAGAAGAGAGGTAGAAAGAATAACAAATAAATTACCACAGTCTAACAGGAGGAGTCATCACTTCACTGGCTATAAATTGACTCATTATAGAGCCTAATGGCTGAGGGTAAGAATGACCTCATATAGCACTCTCTGGAGCAGCACAGTTGTCTTAGTCTATTACTAAAAGTTCTTCTCTGTTTAGTCAAGGCGGCATGTGGAGGGTGAGAAACATAGTCCAGAATTGCCAGGATTTTCTATAGGGTCCTTTGTTCTACCACAGCCTCCAGTGTGTCCAGTTTGACTCGTATAAGCTAAAGAACTAGGAGCACTTTTAGGATTAAATAAATTGATAAAGAAAGGGATTGTGAGAATTGACTAAAATAGAGCAATGAATAGTACAGTGCAGGATTTGTGCTGATCATGATGCCAAATAAGTCTAATGCCATCTGCCTGCACATGATGCATATCCATCCACCCCCTTGTGTTCTTGTGTCAAGTCAAGTGGAGTTACTACAACACATACAAAGTATTGGAAGAACTCACCAGATCAGGTAGCACCTATGAAGGGTAATAAACGATCAATGTTTAGCATCAAGAACCTTCGTCATGACTGAAAATTGAAGGGGGCAGAAGCCAGAATAAGAAGGCAGGGTAGGGGAGGAGTAAGTAGTGACGAGGGAGAAATTACCAGAAGTTTGAGAAATCGATGTTCATACCATCAGGTTGGAGGCTATCCAGATGGAATATGAGGTGTTGCTCCTCCAACCCAAGTGTGACCTCGTCGTGGCAGGAGAGGACATCGTGGACACACGAGAATGGGAATAGGAAATGGAACTGAAATGGGTAACACTAGGAGATTCAGCTTCTTGAGGTGGACAAAGCAAGGGTGCTTAACAAAGAGGTACCCTAATCAGCGTCAAATCTCACTGATGTCGAAGAGGCCACACGGGTCACTGGATATGATAGATGATCTCAAGACTTACAGGTGAGTGTTGCCTTGCTTGGAAATACTGTTTGGGGGCCTAATTGGTATTGATCGATGAGGTAAAGGGGTAGGTGTAGCACTTGTCACACTCACAGGGATAAGTCCCAGGAGGAAGATAAATTGGGATGGACCAGTGGACATGGGAGTCATGTAGAGAGTATTCCCTAAGTAAAGTGGGGAGGTGGGAAAGATGGACAGTTATAATCCTGTTGGAGATGGCGGAAGTTATGGAGAAAATGTGCTGGATATGGAGGCTTATAGGGTGGTACGTAAAGACAAAGGGAATCCTATCCCTGTTTTGACAGTGGGAGGATGGAGTGAGGGCAGGTGTGCAGGAAATGAGGGAGTTGTGGGGAGATACCAGCATCGATGGTGGTGGTTCACTCACAGCCTCTGCCAGACTCATTGCTCAGAACGGCCCTCACTCAATGTCAGCAAGACCAAGGAGATGATTATGAGCCAATCCTCATTGGGAGATCAGAGGCGGAGAGGATCAGCAACTTTAAATTTCTCAGTGTTATCATTTCAGAGGATCTGTTCTGGGCCCAGCACACAAGTGCCATAATGAAGAAAGCACGGTAGAGGAGTCTCAGGACTCGCACTGCAAGAATTAAGACAGTCATCAGGGCTCTTGAATAAAAGGGAATAATTATGCTCACTTGCCCCATCATTGAGATGTACCCACACCCAATAATCTCACTTTAAGGACTCTATCTCATTATGTCATGTTCTCATTATTTATTGCTATTTACTTATATCTGCATATGGACATTTTGTTGTCTTCTGCACTCTGGTTGATCTTTCATTGATGCTGTTATTGTTACTATTCTATAGTTTTGCTGAGTATGCCCACAGGAAAATGAATCTCAGGGTTGTATATACTGTATTGACATAAATGTACTTTGATAGTAACATTTACTTTAAACTTTGAAGAAGGAGAGGAGGTTATGGAAAGTATATACAGGTCCACAATCTCTTATCCGAAATCCTGGGGGGCAGTTGTATTTCGGATTTCAGACCTCCCCCCGCCCCCCCATACCAAAAAACACGTATGCTCAAGTCCCTTATTTAATCTGGCTCAGTGCGGTGGATTTTTAAGTCCCAGCGGCACACCAAACCTACGCATATCCTCCCGTATACTTTAAATCATCTCTAGATTACTTATAATACCTAATACAATGTAAATGCTATGTAAATAATTGTTAAACTGTATTGTTTAGGGAATAATGACAAGAAGAAATTTTATTTCCAATAAAAACATTCAATAAAACATAAAAATATACAGCTTCAAACAAACCGAATCAAACACATGGTAAATGACTTATTGGAATAAATGTAGGACGTCACTATCACTATAAAACTTCAGTAACTTGTCTTTCTGTTTATTTAAATCATATACAGTGGTAGTTCTGACACTATTTTCTTCAGTAAGACGCCGCACAGACACACCACTATCAAGCTACTGCAATAACTCCACTTTCTGCGTTATTGATAGAGAAGATTCCTTCTCTTTTTCTCATTGTTACCCACAGGGGTATCTGCAGCTCTTTTTGACATTTTCACAGTGAAATTAAACACAAAGTCAACAGTGAACACAAAATATCAGTGGACAGCAAATGCACGTGTAACCAGTACGAGCGCTGAGCCACAACTTACGTCTGGTGGCATGAAGTCGTCCAGGAACTGAACGTGAAGCAACTGCGTGTGATTTTCGCTGCAATTATTGCAGAAAAGTACGACTTTAATTTTGAAAGGGTATGTCGGTTTAAGGCATATTCGCAAGATGGTTTGAGTGCTTACAAAGAACTGTATGATAGAAAAATGCGCGAGGCCAGCAGTCAAGCATACTGTCGTTTTTCAAGCCTTCCACATCAGCCACAGCAGACGACAAACCTCGACCTTTGACATCGAGGCAGGCAGACATAGAAGAAGATGACCTGCCTGCCCTGATGGAAACAGATGACGAGATGATACCTCAGTGTTCCACCACCCCAACCCCCGGGCCGCGAACAGATACCGATTCGCAGAGATTGCAGCAGTAGCTGGGATGCATCCAGCACATCTTTAAGAAAAAAAGCCGGAATAAACAGGCTAATTAATTAGGTGATGCCCAGCACGTAATTAATTAGCTTGTTTATTTCGGCTTTTTTCTTAAAGACGTGCTGGGTGCGTCCCGGCTACCGCTGTACCCCTGCATTCTTCGCGGATCGGTATCAGTCGGCAGCCTGGAGGTTGGGGACCACTGCACCACCCCAACCTCCGACGACTCAGCCTAACACACCATCATCAGTGTGCTCGACGTCTTCCCAACTCCCGTAAGTGATACTACACTGTACATACATATAGGCTGTGTGTTTTTATGTGTTATTTGGTATGATTTGGCAGCTTCATAGCTTAAAGGATACTGGAGAGAATGTTTCTGCCGAAAGCGCTTGCGTGAGATTTTCGCTACGGAGAACAGTGCCGTCAATGATTGTAGAGAAGTGTTTCTACTTTATATAGGCTGTGTATTTATCATATCATTCCTGCTTTTACTATATGTTACTATTATTTTAGGTTTTATGTGTTATTTGGCATGATTTGGTAGGTTATTTTTGGGTCTGTGAACACTCACAAATTTCTCCCACATAAATTAATGGTAATTGCTTCTTTGCTTTATGACATTCCCGCTTACGAACCGTTTCATAGGAACACTCTACCTTCGGATGGCGGGGGAAACCTGTAACTTGTACTGAATTATTTAAACAAACAAGAATGCTTAATCAATAACACACATAAAAGTTGCTGGTGAACGCAGCAGGCCAGGCAGCATCTCTAGGAAGAGGTGCAGACGACGTTTCACGCCGAGACCCTTTGTCAGGACTTCGTTCACCAGCAACTTTTATGTGTGTTGCTTGAATTTCCAGCATCTGCAGAATTCCTGTTGTTTGTTGTTATGCTTAATCAATAGTATAATTATAATATTACTCAAATATTACTTAAATGTTAAATGTGCAACAGGTAAGTTTTAAAATTTATTTATTGAGAATATTGTTACCTGTGGTCATCATATAACTTATTGGCTGTTTGGTACAGCATTGAAGGTCCTCCATCTCTGTCTGTCTGTGCCCATCTTCTCGATTGTGCCTCAGGTGTGGTTCAGGGTTTCATTTCTGCCTCTACGGAACAGCACCAAGTTGTCTTTGGTCTCCCGCGTTTCTTCCACCCTTCAGAGATCCAGTGAAGTGCTATCTTGATGATAGAATTGGCCTCTCTTCTCATCACGTGCCCAATCCATCTCCAGCATTTCCTTGTGATTATTGTGACTATGTCCTCTTGATGATCCTGAGGAGTAGAGCGTGGTTGGAGACCTTTCTTGGCCAGAAGATACGAAAGATCTACCGCAGGGTCATGGCGCAAAATGATGACAACTTGGCAAGGTTGTTTTCTGTCATGCACCAGTATTCTGACTCATACTGAGTGTGGACACAACACATCTCTGGTACAGCTTCATCTTGGTGTGGGCACTGTACTTGGTTGTTCATTGTTCTGCAGATGTGTCTAACTTTGCTGCATCTCTGCACTGAATGTCATCTTTGGTCCCACCAAGCCGAATGATACTGCCCAGTTAGATGAATCTGCTGGTGCTGGGTAAGTCGTGCCATTTGCCTTGATGGGAGGAGGAGATTTTACATCGTGGGTCTTGGTCTCAGTCTTTCTCTAACTGACTCTGAGTCCAACTTGTTCACCAAAGGTACACGGGCACTGAGCTTTCTCTTGCATGTGCTGGTGTGTAAATGATAATAATGTGAGGTCATTGGCAAAGACAAGGTCTTTCAAAGTAGAGAATAGAGTCCACCTAATGCCTCTCTGCTTATCTTTCACTGTTTGCCTCATAACCCAGTCAAACACTAGGTTAAACAGTATTGCTGACATCACACAGCCTTGCATGAGTCTGTCTTGACTTCAAAGCTCAAGTTGCTGTCCCCAACTAAGCAGGTAAAATTAGCATAGAAACTCTGTATGTGCTGGACAATTTTGGAAGGGTTTCCATATGATCTGAGAATTTGCCAGAGGCTCTCCTTATCAAATATCTTTTCAAAGTCCACGAGATGTGCATATAGTTGTCTCTGCCACTGTGTACTGCTCTATGATACTACACAGTGTGATTATGTGGTCGACACAGCCTCTGTTCTTCCTGAAGCCAGCTTGCTCCTTCCTCAAGCACACATTGACAACATCTGTAATCTGTTGCACAATGAGTTGGCAAGAATCTTGCTGAGCATTGACAGAAGTGTGATGCCACATTAGTTGTTGCAGTCACTTAATGCCCCTTCTTGGGGATCCAAACAGTGACTCCCATTGCCCGGCCCTTGGATACTTGTCCTCATTCCCAGGTTATAGCAAACAGTAGTTGCAGGATGACTCCTGCAACTTTGGGTTCAGCTTTGAACAGTTCGGCGTTCAAATTGTCATGACCTGGAGCTTTGCTGTTCTTTAGTTATTTATTCACAGCACCAATATCTTCTTTCTTGGGTGGGTGGATCTGTGTTCATGTTGAGGTCCTCTGCTGCCTTTTGTATGTTAGGTTCTTCACCTGGTGGTGGTCTATTCAGTAATTCTGCAAACTACTCTCTCCATTGTACTTGTTACTCTTTCTCATTTGTCATCATATAAACATTTACAAAAACTATTTGAGTTAGTATGGAATTCAGGACAGATAACAGTCCCTACTTTAGACTCAATGTGAGTTGGCCTTTCAGTAAAAGTTCTCCTTTATTTACATTTTTGCTACAACTTTTCCACTTTCACTCAACTCATCCAAAAAGACCTCATGCACTTTGTAACATACACAAAATGCTGGAGGAACTCAGCAGGCCTGGCAGCATATATGGAAAAGAGTAAACAATTGACATTTCAGGCCGAGACCCTTCACCAGTCCTGATGATTTAAACCTCCGCTTTAAATATACCCAATGATGTGGCCTCCACAGTCACGTGTGGCAATTAATTCCACAGATTCACCACCTTACTCTTGTGTCTCCTCTAAAAACTGACCTTTTAATTATGCTTTTGGTTATCTTTCCTTTCTCCAGCTAGATATTACTGAGAAATGTACAAAACAAAATCTATAAAGATCTCAACAAAAAATATGGATATATCTTGTAAAAACCTTTTGATAAGAATATTAGACATCTATTGTCAACAAACTGCTTCATTTTAAACACAAACATTGATTAGACCTCTCACCGAGGAGTGTGTTTTTAGTCCAGAAACATTAAGGTTACCAATTAACCATAAGGAATTGAATGGTATATTTGGCTTCAGTTACATCACATGATGGGAATTTATTTAGGGAAGATCCATTTCTATTAATGCACCATAAAATATCCATAAAACTGAAATATTTTAACAATTGTTTGTATCAAGGAATCCCTCATCAAACTAATTGGATGTTGGACTTCAAAATACTTATACTGTAAGCTGCTGGAAAATCCTTGTTCCACAATTTCAACTTCTCATTAACACATTTATATCTGCAACCAGCTAGACAAGAGATTCCATTAATGGATCAAATCTATGAACAATAAACAGCCTTTTGTCTCTGCCACCTGGTGATCTGCTAACATTTTTAAATATAACAATGATTATTACAGTTGAATTACCTGATTCAGTTAAAGACTGAAGATTTCAAAAACCCATCTGGTTAATTTCAAGTCAATAAAATAGTTTTATTTTAAAATATTTTCAATTATGTAAATTATAAACAATACATATAAAATTATAAGGGTGATTTAAAAAAAAACTGATCTTCAGTCATTAACTGAAACATCTGTAAAAGTCAATACAAATCCTCAAAACTTTACTTCGGAGATTGTGGCGTGTATTTCAATGTCACTCTCAACAACAGGTTTTTCAATTTTAGTTTCTACTTCCAGCATCTTTTTGATTTTAGTCTTTTGAGGAAATATTTGTGAAGCAGCTCCACGCCCTGCTTTTGAGTATTCAATATATTCCACAACACCATATAAAGTCATGCCTGTTAACAGGACAATCAATAAAATAATCAGCTTGATCTTTATGCACAAAAAATTTGCATAAGCAAATGCAATCACAAATCCCACAGATTCCCACAATCGGTAGTTGGAAAATGCTGCTTCTTTGTGCTCCAGGAATAGAACTCCGTAGAGGGCTTGAAGGAAGAAAAATATCATTATCACTTTTCAAAATTCTTCTAATTTTTGAGTATCATCTGTCATTCAATTTATTTTCTTCCACATTTTTTTGCCCCACGTTCAGTCATATATAATCAGTGGCCATTTTATTAGGCATCTCCTGTACCTAATAAAGTGGACACTGAGTGTATGTTCATGGTCTTCTGATACTTCAAGTTTCGACATGTTGTGCATTCAGAGATGCTCTCCTGTCCACCATTGTTGTAATGTGTGGTTATTTGAGTTACTGTTGTCTATCTGTCAGCTTGAACCGATTTCAGGCATTCCCCTCAGTCCTCCCTCCCTCATTAATAAGGCATTTTCACCTATAGTACTGCTGCTGACTAGATGTTTATTGCACCATTCTCTGTAAAGTCTAGAGACTATTGCGTGTGAAATGCCCAGGAGATCAGCAGTTTATGAAATACTCAAACCACCCCCTCTAGCACCAATAATCATTCCACGGTCAAAGTCACTTAGATTACATTTCTTCCCCATTCTGGTGTTTGGTCTGAACAACAACTGAACCTTTTGACCATGTCTGCATGCTTTCATGCATTGAGATGCTGCTGTGTGATTGGCTGATTAGATATTTGTATTAACGAGCAGGTGTACAGGTGTAACTAATAAAGTGACCACTGAGTGTACTGTGCATACAACATGGAGGGTGATCCAATATAGAACACACATTAAATTGTTCACAATCCAGTTTCATGTTTGGAAGTAGAATTCAAAGGTTAAGGCAAGATGTCCAGGACAAGTTGGCAAATTGGATCTAATATTGGCTTGGTAATAGGAGGCTGAGGATGATAAAGTTTTAATGATCGGAAACCTGTAACCAGCGGTGTACCATTGGTATCAATGCTGGGAAAATTATATACTGTTTGTTGTCAATTTGGATGTGAATGTAGGAGGTATGATTAGTAAGCTTGGAAACAACAGAAAATGCTAGTGTAGTTGATTATGGGAAGGATTGTCATGGGATACAAGACAGCAATCAACTACATTGGATTGAATTTAAACTGGGTGTGTGGGATGATATATTTTACGGGGTCTAGTTAGGGTAGAACAGACATAAAGAATGGTAGGACCTTGAAGTGTATTGAGGAACAGAGGCACCTTGATGCACAAGCCCAAGTAGTCCTGAAGGTGGCAGTATAGTTAGGTAAGGTGGTGGAGAAGGTATGTGGGATACTGAGCCAGGTACAAAACATTAGAACAGGTTACAACTTTATAAATCAAAAATGGGATGAGTTTATAAAGCAGTGGTTAAAAAAAGCTAGACAAATGAATACACCACACTTAAGTGAGATGTGATTGCACAGGAGAGGGTGCAGAGGAGATCCAACATGTTGCCAGAAATAGAGCATTTCAGTTATGAGGAGAGGCTGAGTTTTCCTTTGAGTGGAGGCGGCTTCAGGGGACATGATCAATGTGTTCAAAATTAAGAAGGTCATAGATAGGATAGATAGTAAGAAATGTTTCTCTATAAGAGCTAGAGGGCATAGATTTAGGGAAAGGAGTGGAAATTGAGAGTGGATCTGAGGAAGTATGTTTCACCCAGAGTGGTTTTGAAATATGAAGAGCACTGCCCAAGTGGGTAGAGGAGATGGGTTCTTTGACCATTCAAGAAGCATCTAGATGAGTATTTGAATTACCAAGACATAGTGGGTTACAAGTCATGTGCTGATCAATAGAATTAATATAGATGGGTATTTGATGTTCCTAAGGACACATTGGACTGAAGAACTTCAGTGTGTCTATGCTGTAGCAATCTACGTGAATGAACCAAATGTTGGTTACCTGTCAATCTCAGATGAAGATCTGTAATTAATTTAGATTACTTTGTAGAGATCTGTTTTCACTTTGACACAAAAGGATCTTTTTTTTCTGCTGACCTGTTACCTGAATTATACTGACCACACAGTAAAGGCAGAACACATATTTATACCAAAAAATCTGACCTTAACTTAATCTTCCTTGCAATAACAGTTCTTTTTCAATATTAATCTTAATTTCATTTTTAATTTAATAATAATATTATCTTATTGCTTATTACTTTTCATCATACCATTAGTTTGTGTCTGCCAGATAGCATCAGCCATTCCCCAAAGAACGGGAAACACAAAAAACACCGGTAGTTGATTTGGATGTGGTTTCCATAAAAGCAATGAAATTATTGATGCCAGATTGACAAGAGTTGCTGTAACATGAAGCAAATGAAAGTGGTAAGATTATTGTACAGTAATATACATATAATAGACCTTTATATCTTAAAATCATCGAGTGGAATTACTGAAAGTTTGCACCAATTTTTGGTGTAATGTGCAACAAAACATAGTTTTCTGAAAGCTTTAGTCTGCTCCATGGGTGTTTATTTGATGAATTAATAATAATCATAGTTTCACTACCCCTTAACCTCCTCACCCATTCCTTTTAATATAATTGGTGAGATTGTTTATGGAACAAATATTACAGCTACTTAAACGATTAACAAATTGGAATTGGTTTATTGTCATATTATTCCCCACCCCCAGAAGTTTTCATGTTTTATTGCTTTACAAGATTGAATCACAGTGGATTTAATTAGGCTTTTTTGACACTGATCAACATGTCAAAATGGAAACAGATCACTACGAAGTGATCTAAATTAATTACAAATAATTGATTGCATAAGTATTTACCCCCTTTAATATGACACACCAACTCATCACTGGTGCAGCCAATTGGTTTTAGAAGTCACTTAATTAGTTAAGGTATCCTGTATGAACCTGTGTGCAGTCAAGGTGTTTCAATTGATTATAGTAAAAATACACCTGTATCTAGAAGGTCTAACTGCTGGTTAGTCAGTATCCTGGCAAAAACTACACCATGAAGACAAAAGAAAACTCAAAGCCACTCTGTAAAATAGTTTTTGAAAAGCACAAGTCAGGAGATGGTTACAAGAAAATTTCCAAGTCACTGAATATCCCTCGGAGTACAGTTAAGTTAATTATCAAGAAGTGGAAAGAATATGGCACAGCTGTAAATCTGACTAGAGCAGGCCGTCCTCAAAAACTGAGTGACAGTGCAAGAAGAGGACTAGTGGGGGAGGCTACCAAGAGACCGATGACAACTTTAGTGGCTGAAATGGAAGACACTATGCATACAACAATTGTTGCCTAGGTGTTTCACCAGTCACCGCTTTCTAGGAGAGTAGCAAAGAAAAAGCCACTATTGGAAAAAAAACACATAAAATCTCGGCTAGAGTTTGACAGAAGGCATGTGAGAGACTCTGAAGTCAGCTGGAAGGAGGTTCTAAGGTCTGATGAAACCAAAATTGAACTTTTTTGGCTAGCAGACTAAATGCTGTGTTTGGCATAAGCCAAACACCGCACATCAACAAAAACACACCATCCCTACCGTGAAGCATGATAGTGGCATCATGCTGTGGGGATGATTCACTATAGCAGGCCCTGGACTGTGGGGATGATTCACTACAGCAGACCCTGGACTGTGGGGATGATTCACTACAGCAGGCCCTGGACTGTGGGGATGATTCACTATAGCAGGCCCTGGACTGTGGGGATGATTCACTACAGTAGGCCCTGGACTGTGGGGATGTTTCACTACAGCAGGCCCTGGACTGTGGGGATGATTCCCTGGACTGTGGGGATGATTCACTACAGCAGGCCCTGGACTGTGGGGATGATTCCCTGGACTGTGGGGATGATTCACTACAGCAGGCCCTGGACTGTGGGGATGTTTCACTACAGCAGGCCCTGGACTGTGGGGATGATTCACTACAGCAGGCCCTGGACTGTGGGGATGATTCACTATAGCAGGCCCTGGACTGTGGGGATGTTTCACTACAGCAGGCCCTGGACTGTGGGGATGATTCACTACAGCAGGCCCTGGACTGTGGGGATGTTTCACTACAGCAGGCCCTGGACTGTGGGGATGATTCACTACAGCAGGCCCTGGACTGTGGGGATGATTCACTACAGCAGGCCCTGGACTGTGGGGATGATTCACTACAGCAGGCCCTGGACTGTGGGGATGATTCACTATAGCAGGCCCTGGACTGTGGGGATGATTCACTACAGCAGGCCCTGGACTGTGGGGATGATTCACTATAGCAGGCCCTGGACTGTGGGGATGATTCACTACAGCAGGCCCTGGACTGTGGGGATGTTTCACTACAGCAGGCCCTGGACTGTGGGGATGTTTCACTACAGCAGGCCCTGGACTGTGGGGATGATTCACTATAGCAGGCCCTGGACTGTGGGGATGATTCACTACAGCAGGCCCTGGACTGTGGGGATGATTCACTACAGCAGGCCCTGGACTGTGGGGATGATTCACTACAGCAGGCCCTGGACTGTGGGGATGATTCACTACAGCAGGCCCTGGACTGTGGGGATGATTCACTACAGCAGGCCCTGGACTGTGGGGATGTTTCACTACAGCAGGCCCTGGAAGGCTTGTGAAAGGAGAGGGTGAAATGAATGCAGCAAAATACAAGGAAATCCTGGAGGAAAACCTGATGCAGTCTGCAAAAGAACTGCGACTTGGGAGAAGATTTGCTTTCCAGCAAGACAATAACCCTAAGCATAAAGCCAAAGCTACACGGCAATGGCTTAAAAACAACAAAGTTAATGTCCTGGAATGGACAAGTTAGAGTCCAGACCTCAATCCAATTGAGTATTTGTGGCTGGATTTGAAAAGGGCTTCTTTCACTCACAATCCCCATTCAATCTAACAGAAACACGAGGAATTCTGCAGATGCTGGAAATTCAAGCAACACACATCAAAATTGCTGGTGAACGCAGCAGGCCAGGCAGCATCTCTAGGAAGAGGTACAGTCGACGTTTCAGGCTGAGACCCTTTGTCAGGACTAACTGAAAGAAGAGTTAGTAAGAGATTTGAAAGTGGGAGGGGGAGGGGGAGATCCAAAATGATAGGAGAAGACAGGAGAGGGAGGGATCTGACAGAGCTTGAGCAGTTTTGTAAAGAAGAAAGGAGAAAAATTGCAGTGTCCAGATGTGCAAAGCTGATAGAGACCTATCCACACAGACTCATGGCTGTAATTGCTACCAAAGGTGCATCTACTAAATATTGATTTGAAAGGGGTGAATACATACAGTGGGCAATCAATTATTTTGTTTTATATTTGTAATTAATTTAGATCACTTTGTAGAGATCTGTTTTCACTTCGAAACAAAAGAATCTTTTTTACTGCTGACCTGTGTAAAAAAAAATAACTCCACTGTGATTCAATGCTATAAAACAATAAAACATGAAAACTTCTGGGGGGGGGAGGAGTTGAATGCTTTTATAGACACTGTACATTTAACCAATTTGCCCTGAGATCAATAAAGTATGACTATGACTATGACTAACAGCTTGTCTTGCTTACTATTCATACTGATCAAATTAACAGTGCTTTGATGTAGAACTAGGTCAAACAATAACAGTGCAAAATAAAGTGTATAGCTACAGAGAAGGTGTAGTGCAGGTAAGCAATACGGTGCAAGATCTTAACGAAGTTGATTGTGAGATCAAGAGTCCATCTTATCATACTTAAATAGATTTTAGAAGTATGATATCTCTCCATGAAATTTTCCTTTCTGCTTGCTGTACCTGCATATTAACTTTCTGTGATTTCTATCCAAGTTCTATAACCTCCTCCATCCCTGCTCTAAACTGGCTTCAGTTAGTCCTGACGAAGGGGCTCGGCCTGAAACGTCGACTGCACCTCTTCCTATAGATGCTGCTTGGCCTGCTGCGTTCACCAGCAACTTTGATGTATGTTCCACTATTTCAGTTATTTTTGTTATTTCATTATTAATACCTGCATCTTTAACTGCCTATATCCTGCAGGTTCCCCCCTAAATCTTTATACTTCACCTTCACCTATTGAGCAGGTGAAAAGGGCTCTGGGGAAAATCAGACCTGGCAAAGCGTTGGGACCGGATGGTGTGAACCCCAAGGTCCGGAAGGAGTGTGCTGAGCAGCTGTGTGGAGTTCTCCAGTGCATTTATAATCTGAGTCTCAGCCTGGGAAGGGTCCTGACGGTGTGGAAAACATCGTGTGTGGTCCCAGTACCCAACAAGGACTGCCGGAAAGTCTCGAATGACTACCATCCAGTGGCCCTGACCTCACACATCATGAAGCCCCTAGAGTGGCCGGTCCTGGCTCATCTCCGTCCCCTGGTCAGATCAGCCATACATCCTCTGCAATTTGCCTACCAGGAGCACATTGGCATCGACGATGCTGTCATCTACCTGCTGAACAGAGCCTACTCCCATTTGGATAAGCAGGGCAGCTCTGTGAGGATCATGTTTTTTTGATTTCTCAATTGCCTCCAATACCACACAGCCCTCATTACTGGCAGAAAAGCTCTGTTCAATGCAGGTTGGCACTTCCATTGTATCCTGGATAAAGCACTACCTGACTGGCAGACCACAATCTGTGTGGCTTCAGGGCTGTGTGTCAGGCATGGCTATAGGCAGCACTGGGGCCCCACAGGGGACTGTATTGGCTCCCTTGCTGTTTATCCTGTATACCTTAGACTTTAGATACAACGCTGAATCATGTCATTTGAGAAATTCTCTGATGAGTGGGTGCATAATGTGACGAGAATACACATAAAATTAAGATGTTTGCTGGCCTGGGCTAGCATCAGTGGCATCAGCAGTTGGTCTGCCACCTGCCCTCAGGGGAAGGAGAGATAAGGAACAATGGGAGCAGCGTCTGGAGATGTGTAATGAAGGGACGTGGGAGAGAGAGCTGTCTGGAGCGGCTCCCCCTTTGAACCTTGAACTGTTTGAAGTGATGGACAGGCGATACCCCAGTAGGGGGATAAAAAGGGACCGGTTCGCTAAGACAGACACACACGCCACCCGAGGTAACGAGACCCTGGAAGCGGTACGCCTCTCACGAGTCGGTGGGAAGTATCAGACAACGGCCAGGGTGGAAAGGTACGATCAGCGGGAACCCGGTGTGTGTCCGCCCTTGCCTGGGTACCGGGTTCACTGCAGAGGATCGACCGCATCTGGAGGAGGGGTCACAGTCGGTGACCTCAGGTGACATCACCAAGGACCCGCCCAAAAGTTGCTTGTGAGCCTTATCGCCGGTCTGTGAGTGAAGCCGTTCTGAATGATCAGTTGTTCCTGTTCTATCTCTCTCTTCCCCCACGTTGTCCATCGCCATGGCAACGATTACTGCGAACTGAACTTTGAGTCACTTTGAAATTTGGTCATTTACCCCTAGACAACGATAGAGCTTGATTGATGCTGTTATCTTAATTCTGTGCACATGTGTGGTTAACATTGCTGAACTGTTGCATTTATTATCCTTTCGATTACTGTGTTGCTTGTTCCTTTAATAAAACTTTCTTAGTTCTAGTACTCCAGACTCCAACTGAGTGATCCATTTCTGCTGGTTTGGCAACCCAGTTACGGGGTACGTAACAATAAAGCAAGGACAGGAGGATGAATACAGGGCCCTGATGGAGGACTTTGTCAAATGGTGCAAGCTGAATCATCTGCAGCTCAATATCAGTAAGACAAAGGAGATGGTGATGGACTGTAGGAAGACTAAGCCTGCACTACTCCCCGTTACTATTGACAGTGAGGACATGGATGTGGTGAGGACCAGCAGGTACCTGGGGCTGCACCCAGATGACAGACTTGAGTGAAGCACCAACACAGAGGCTCTGTACAAGAAGGTCAGATTGGCCTCTGCTTCCTGAGGAGACTGAGGTCGTGTGGTAGTGTTGAGGAAGTAGTGAGTCTGCAGAAGGATTTGGACAGATTAGGATAATGAGCAACAAAGTGGTTTCGAATACAGATTGAATATACAGTGCAGGGAATTGTATTCCCATGAATGAGCGGGAGGGGAAATTTCACTGAAACCTATCAAATATTGAACGACAACTCACATAAAAGTTGCTGGTGAACGCAGCAGGCCAGGCAGCATCTCTAGGAAGAGGTACAGTCCACGATTTGGGCCGAGACCCTTCATCAGGACTAACTGAAAGAAGGAAGAGCTGAAGAAATTACAGATGGGGAGCCGTGAGAGATGGTTTCACTGAACTCCCGTCAAAGGTCCCGTTTAAAGACCTAGAAAGGGTGGACGTGGAGAGGATGTTTCCTGTAGTGGGGAAATCTAGGGTCAAAGGACAGTCCTTTAGAACTGGGCTAAGGAGGGACAACTTCAGCTAGAGTATTTGTGGAACCAGTTGAACAAGTCTCTGTGAGGCCCTGGAGAAAATGTTTTGACTTCAAGTTAAAAGATTTTTGGATTTAAAAGGAAAGTGAATCTTTGGAAAAATCATGTTGCAAGTGGAAATCGTGAAATATTTCCACTGTTGCTTAGTTTTGAGAGTGACGAAGGATCAGAAAGTCTCAAGTCCTATTGAAAATCACCTGGAAGAACTGCAGAACAAAAATGAACAGTATTTTTCCTCTCTTTCAACACGAGTGTATGACTGAGTGAGGGACTCTTTCTCTAAGTCTTATACACAGCCTCAGAACTTGACTTTGAGAGTAGAGGAGGAATTTTGTGATCGTGCAGGTTTACTGGCCTATCCCTGGACGAGTTCTGGATTTCTGTGAAAGAAGAGTATCCTGCCATTCATAGGAAAGCAGTGAACATTTTGCTGTCGTTTCACTTTCTTACACATATAAGCAAGCTTTCCCTTGTTCAGCAAGCATCAAGAGCAATGATAGAAATCATTTCATTCCAGTTGAAGGTGAAATCCACGTGAGCTTATCTCAAGTTCAACCCAGAATTGAGTATTTGTGGAGTAAAAACAAGCACAGGTTTCACATGCTAGGCCTGTATTTGAACCTGATTATGTCACTTAGTAAGAAAATGGTTTTTCAAAGTCTTGTATAAAACTATGTCTTTTTATTCATGTGGTTTTGACTTATGCCTTTTAGTAACTTTACTATTTAACATTGTCAATAAATTTTCATGTTGTAAATCACATTAATTAAAATCAATTTACAGCCTTTATTTAAAATAAATCCACTGAGCCTACCTTTAGAAATATTAAATCCCATTTTGGCTTAAGCCAGTTATTTAACAGATATTTATTATGCTTGCCTTATGAGTTTTTAAAATTTATGAAGGGGAAAGAAAGAAATTAATTTCAAGAAAGGCAAGCTAAGTTTAACTACCAGTTTTTTTTCAAGAAAGGTTGGCTAAAAATTCATTGACAGAGAGCATGGACAATTATTTTTGGATTACTATATCTACAACTTGATCATGCTAATGTACTGTGAGCTGAGATACAATAATTTTTATGCAGGGTTTCCCTGAGATCTGAAAATTAATTCAAGGGTTCCTCCAGGGCAAAAAGGTTGAGAAAGGCTGATCTAGATTGTCAGTCAAGACAATTCTGAAGATCCAGAGACCTATAAATCATTCCTAACAGTAGCCTGATAAATTAGAACTGAAATAAGACCATAAGATATAGGAGCTGAATTAGACCATTTGGCGCCTCAAGTTTGCTGTGTCATTTCATCATGGCTGATCCAATTCTCCTCTCAACCCCAGTCGCCTGCCTTCTCCCTTATCCCTTCATGCCCTGACCAATCAAGAACCTATCAACCTCAACCTTAAATATACAAAAAGACTTGGTCTCCACAGCTGCCTGTGGCAAAAAAATTCCACAGATTCACCACACTCTGGCTAAAAAAAATTCCTACTCATCTCTGTTCTGAAAGGACGCCTCTCTATTCTGAGGCTGTGTCCTCTGGTCTTAGACTATTCCACTGTAGGAAACACCCTCTATCAAGGCCTTTCACCATTCATTATAATCTATGGTTGGTGGTAAGAAAAAAACTTAAAAACAAAATCGGCCTCCACCTCCCCCTCCCACTTTCAAATCTCTTACTAGCTCTTCTTTCAGTTGGTCCTGACGAAGGGTCTCGGCCTGAAACGTCAACTGTACCTCTTTCCAGCTCTTGGCTCCATCCCTCCCCCTCCTGTCTTCTCCTATCATTTCGGATCTCCCACTCCCCCTCCCACTTTCAAATCTCTTACTAGCTCTTCCTTCAGTTAGTCCTGACGAAGGGTCTCGGCCCGAAACGTCGACTGTGCCTCTTCCTAGAGATGCTGCCTGGCCTGCTGCGTTCACCAGCAACTTTGATGTGTGTTGCCCAAAACAAAATCCGCAGAGTTTTTGATAAATAAATATATATCTTCCAGTAATTTTCCCAACTCCAAGTAGATTTTTGCCATTTGTTTATCTCCTCCATCTGTATTTTCCAATATGATTTTTTTTCACTGTGTTCCCTGTTTTCAGTTGCCTGCATGATCATTGAAGTACCTCCATGCCCAGACATATGACGGAGCAGAAACCCTTATCACATATAGGAAGTGTCTGGATGTACACTTCACCTGCAAAATTGGCAATCAGCTAATGGAAAGTGGGATGAGTTCTTTTTTGATCAGCATAGACTCAGTCAGCTACCCAGCTGTACTGAGCAGAACTTTCCTGAAATATGCTTCAGTCATTCTGAAGCTGCACACATCAATTGTTCCTCATGTTTTCCAAGTGAGCTGCAAATGAATATGAAATGTTATATATTATCTCAGATGTTGTTCCCAGGATTTGTTGGAGCCACTCTCTCACTCTAGGTGTTACAGTTCCAAGTGCTCCTATCAGCACCAGGATTATTCTGCTTTTAACTTTCTAAGTCTTTTCTATCTGCTCTTTCAAGCTTTGGTATTTTGCCAGCTTCTCATATTCTTTCTGCCCGATGTTACTGTCATTCGGGATTGCTACATCTACTACTACTGTTTTCTTCTGTTCCTTGTCCAGTATTACTATGTCTGGTTGGTTGGATATATCTTTTCCTTCATGGCCTACATCACAACATTCTCACCTGGGACACAACTTCCTTTGCTATCAGGAAGGAGATATAAGAGCCTTAGATCTCACACCACCAGTTTCACGAACAGTTATCAGGCTTCCAAACCATTGTGGATAACTTCACTCACCTAAAGTCTGGACTGAATCTACAAGAACTCTACAACTCAATATTATTTATTTATTATCATTATTATTATTAATTTATTTTTATATATGTACACTTTGTCTTCTTTTGCACGTTGGTTGTTTGTCCATTTTTGTATTTAGTTTTCAATGATTCTATTGTATTTCCTGGTTCTGCTGTGAATGTCCATAAGAAAATGAATCTCAGGGTGGTACATGATGACATATACCTACTTCGATAATTTACTTTGAACTTTTAACTTTTCCCAGACACGTGC
This sequence comes from Mobula hypostoma, assembly GCF_963921235.1. Lineage (NCBI taxonomy): Eukaryota > Metazoa > Chordata > Chondrichthyes > Myliobatiformes > Myliobatidae > Mobula > Mobula hypostoma. The sequence continues at coordinate 109,513,504 of NC_086104.1, forward strand.
AACCCTCTTCTTTCTGATGCTGCCTCTCCCCTCTTCTAAGCACTGTTTCTCTTCACCTCCCTTGTTTCTTTCCCTCATATCTTCACAGAAAAGTTTCCTTCATAAAGTCAATTAATATAGGAGATACAATCCAACTGAGTGGTTTCTTATCAGACAATGACAATGTATTAAATTTGGTAACTAGTATGAACAGTTTCTTGGTGGATTAGACCTCAGATGTTCTCTTGAGTCTTGTCAGTTTAAAAATAAAAACTACTTAACTCACCATAGAAGAACAATGGAATACGTCCAGTATATTTTGATAATTTTCCAAAAGTTAGAGAAAAAACAGAGTTAGAGGCACCAAAGCAGATCATGCAGTAACCAACGTATTGTATTCCAAGGGCACAGGTGATGTAGGCCTATCAACAGAATTTTTAAAAAGTACATCTGGTTAAAGAATCTGTATGTGAAGCTAAATATTTAAATGAAATTACATCAATGCTCCCGGGAATCTTGTAGAAAACCACAACTATTCTAAATGCCTACTACCTGCTTACCAAGTAAAAATATTAATTGTTGTAGCTATCAATTGCAATCAATCAGCTTCCCATAAATGTTATCACAATAATAAAGTGACAAATGAGTGTCGAGCTAGCATTAGACAACCTGTTACCAAAAATTTGCTCTTCAGTGCTCTGTCTACAATCATTTAGATGACTTTAAACTTGATTAAAATGGTCATTTAAAAGAAAAGCTTGATTCCTGAGGTATGAAAGTAAGTTATGTAAGTTACAATAGCCCAATGGTTACTTTCCCAGTAGTCCAGAAGTCTGGTCTAACAATTCATAGTCATGAGTTCAAATCCCAGCAGAAATTTAAATTCAATTGCATAAAAAAAGTTCTTATCATGGCGGCATGGTAGCGTAGAGGTCAGCACATCCATTGCTGTACAACGGCAACAATCACCGATCGGGGTTCAATTCCCATCGCTGTCTGTACATAGGTTGTGTCTGTGAACTTGGGTTTCCTTCAGGAGTTCCATTCTCCTCCCATGTTCCAATGAGAAACCATAGAAACCATAGAAACTACAGCACAGAAACAGGCCTTTTGGGCCTTCATGGCTGTGCCAAACCATTTTCTGCCTAGTCCCACTGACCTGCACACGGACCATATTCCTCCATACACCTCCCATCCATGTATCTGTCCAATTTATTCTTAAATGTTAAAAAAGAACCCGCATTTACCACCTCGTCTGGCAGCTCATTCCATACTCCCACCACTCTCTGTGTGAAGAAGCCCCCCGTAATGTTCCCTTTAAACTTTTCCCCCCTCACCCTAAACCCATGTCCTCTGGTTTTTTTCTCCCCTTGCCTCAGTGGAAAAAGCCTGCTTGCATTCACTCTATCTATACCCATCATAATTTTATATACCTCTATCAAATCTCTCTTCATTCTTCTACGCTCCAGGGAATAAAGTCCTAACCTATTCAACCTTTCTCTGTAACTGAGTTCCTCAAGTCCCGGCAACATCCTTGTAAACCTTCTCTGCACTCTTTCAACCTTATTTATATCCTTCCTGTAATTTGATGACCAAACCTGAACACAATACTCCAGATTTGGCCTCACCAATGCCTTATACAACCTCATCATAACATTCCAGCTCTTATACTCAATACTTTGATTAATAAAGGCCAATGTACCAAAAGCTCTCTTTACGACCCTATCTACCTGTGACGCCACTTTTAGGGAATTTTGTATCTGTATTCCCAGATTCCTCTGTTCCACTGCACTCCTCAGTGCCTTACCATTAACCCTGTATGTTCTACCTTGGTTTGTCCTTCCAACGTGCAATACCTCACACTTGTCAGTATTAAACTCCATCTGCCATTTTTCACCCCATTTTTCCAGCTGGTCCAAGTTCCTCTGCAGGCTCTGAAAACCTTTCTCACTGTCTACTACACCTCCAATCTTTGTATCATCAGCAAACTTGCTGATCCAATTTACCACATTATCATCCAGATCATTGATATAGATGACAAATAACAATGGACCCAGCACTGATCCCTGTGGCACACCACTAGTAACAGGCCTCCACTCAGAGAAGCAATTCTCTACCACCACTCTCTGGCTTCTTCAATCAAGCCAATGTCTAATCCAATTTACCACCTCTCCATGTATACCTAGCGACTGAATTTTCCTAACTAACCTCCCATGCGGGACCTTGTCAAAGGCCTTACTGAAGTCCATGTAGACAATATCCACTGCCTTCCCTTCATCCACTTTCCTGGTAACCTCCTCGAAAAACTCCAATAGATTGGTCAAACATGACCTACCACGCACAAAGCCATGTTGACTCTCCCTAATAAGTCCCTGTCTATCCAAATGCTTGTAGATTCTGTCTCTTAGTACTCCCTCCAGTAACTTACCTACTCCCGACGTTAAACTTACTGGCCTATAATTTCCCGGATTACTTTTTGATCCTTTTTTAAACAACGGAACAACATGAGCCACTCTCCAATCCTCCGGCACCTCAGCTATAGACAGCGACATTTTAAATATTTCAGCCAGGGCCCCTGCAATTTCAACACTAGTCTCCTTCAAGGTCCAAGGGAACACCCTGTCAGGTCCCGGGGATTTATCCACTTTAATTTTCCTCAAGACAGCAAGGACCTCCTCCTTTTCGATCTGTACAGTTTCCATGATCTCACTACTTGTTTTCCTTAATTCCACAGACTTCATGCCAGTTTCCTTAGTAAATACAGATGAAAAAAACCTATTTAAGATCTCCCCCATTTCCTTTGGTTCCGCACATAGCCGACCACTCTGATCTTCAAGAGGACCTGTAAAAGCTCTTTGGATTATCCTTCACTTTGATTGCCATGTCTTCTTTTAGCGCTCCTGATTTCTTTCTTAAATATTTTCTTGCACCTCTTATACTCTTCAAGCACCTTATTTACTCCCTGCTTCCTATACACGTCATACAACTCCCTCTTCTTCTTTATCAGAGTTGCAATATCCCTTGAGAACCAAGGTTCCTTATTCCTATTCACTTTGCCTTTAATCCTGACAGGAACATACAAATTCTGCACTCTCAAAATTTCTGCTTTGAAGGCTTCCCACGTACCGATCACATCCTTGCCAGAGAATGACCTGTCCCATTCCATGCTTTTTAGATCCTTTCTCATTTCTTCAAATTGGCCTTCTTCCAGTTAAGAACCTCAACCCTAGGACCAGATCTATCCTTGTCCATGATCAAGTTGAAACTAATGGTGTTATGATCACTGGAACCAAAGTGCTCCCCTACACAGACTTCTGTCACTTGTCCATAAAACCATAAGACAAAGGAGCAGAAGTAGGCCATTCGGCCCATCGAGTCTGCTCCGCCATTTTATCATGAGCTGATCCATTTTATCCTATTTAGTCCCACTGCCCCGCCTTCTCACCATAACCTTTGATGCCCTCGCTACTCAGATACCTATCAATCTCTGCCTTAAATACACCCAATGACTTGGCCTCCACTGCTGCCCTTGGCAACAAATTCCATAGATTCACCACCCTCTGGCTAAAAAAATTTCTTCGCATTTCTGTTCTGAAAGGGCGCCCTTCAATCCTGAAGTCATGCCCTCTCGTACTAACTCATTTCCTAACAGGAGATCCAATATTGCATCCCCTCTAGTTGGTCCCTCTATATATTGATTTAGAAAACTTTCCTGAACACATTTTACAAACTCTAAACCATCTAGACCCCTAACAGTATGGGAGACCCAATCAATGTATGGAAAATTAAAATCCCCTACCACCACAACTTCATGTTTCCTGCAGTTGCCTGCTATCTCTCTGCAGATTTGCTCCTCCAATTCTCGTTGACTATTGAAGTAGTCATGCTATCATAGTGCCGGAAGTGGGTTGACACTTGCAGCTTACACCAACACATCCTCAGACTGTTTCGGTTGCTGACGCAGAACTTAATGATTTGATATTTTCATGTACATATGAGAAATAAAGCTAATCTTCAAAAGTGCCTTTTACACCACCAGAGGACGATGTATTTTGATGATGGCAGGTTGGTAAGCTTATTTGCTTAGGAGAAGTTTAATTTGAGGTCCATTGTTGATGTTGATAGCTTTGACCAGCAGCCAATCTGGACATAGGATTTGGAGTGGAGGGGACTTCAATCAAGTCCACTGCCCGAGAATAAAAAGCAGGAGCAGGTCGCGGCAGCGTAATAGAGCTTTGACTAGCGACCGATCAGGGTATCGGAAATTTGGAGAGGAGGGGACTTCATCAGGTCCATTGCCTGAGGATAAAAGGGCTGTCTTCCGGGAAGTTGGGATCTATACAGAAGGGATGGTTTGCACCTGAACTAGAGAGGGACCAATATCTTAGTGGGAAGGTTTGTTAATTCTGCACGATGAGGTTTAAACTAGAGTTGCAGGGGAATGGGAACCAGAATGGCAGAACAGATAGTGGAGAGGTTGTGGAGGCAGATGTTGGTGAGACCTCAGACAAAGTCAGGAATCAAAAGGTTGAGCATGGTGTGACAAAATCTAAAAGGGTGAATACAGGACTGAAGGTATTGTATTTGAATGCATGCAGTATATGGAATAAGGTAGATGAACTTACAGCACAGTTGCAGATAGGCAGGTGTGACGTTGTTGGCATCACTGAATCATGGCTGAGAGATTATAGCTGGGAGCTTAATGTCCAAAGATACACATTGTACCGAAAGAATAGGCAGGAAGGGAGAGGGGGTGGTGTTGCTCTGTTGGTTAAAAAATGAAATCAAATCATTAAAAAGAGGTGATATAGGGTTGGAAGGTGTTGAATCATTGTGGATAGAGCTAAGGAACTGCAAGGGTAATAAGATCCTGATGTGAGTTGTATACAGACCCCCAACAATAGTAAGGATGTGGCTTACAAACTACAATGGGAGAGAGAAAATGCATGTCAAAAGGGCAATGTTATAATAGTTATAGGGGACTTCAGTATGCAGGTAGATTGGGAAAATTAGGTTGGCGTTGGTTTACAAGAGAAGATTTCTAGAGTGCCTACGAGACAGCTTTTTAGAGCAGCCTGTGGTTGAGCACACTAGAAGATCAGCTATTCTGGATTGTGTGTTGTGCAATGAACCAGAATTGATTAGATAGCTAAAGGTAAAAGAAGATAGCTTAAGGTAAAAGAACCCTTGGTGACTGTGATCATAATATTATTGAAAGGTTGGAGTCGATTGTTAAGGATGTGTTTTTGGGGTACTTTGAGGCACATGATAAAGTAGTCTGTAGTCAGCATGATTTCCTCAAGGGAAAGTCTTTCCTGACAAATCTGTTGGAATTCTTTGAAGAAATAACAAACAGGATAGAGAAAGGAGAATTGGTTGATATTGGGTACTTGGATTTTTAGAAGGTTTTTGACAAGGTGCCATATGTGAGACTATTAACAAGCTACGAGCCCATGGCATTATAGGAAAGATTGTAGCATGGATAAAGCAGCAGCTGATTGGCAGGAAGCAAAGAATGGGAATGAAGGGAGCCTTTTCTGGTGCAGGTGACTAGTGGTGTTCCACAGGGCTGTGTGGTGAGATCAATTTACATTGTATGTCAATGATGTGGATGATGGAATTGATGGCTTTGTTGCAAAGTTTGTAGACCATATGAAGATAGGTGGAGAGATAGGTAGTTTTTAGGAAGTATGGAGGCCACAGAAGGACTTAGACAGATTAGGAGAAAGGGCAAAGAAGTGGCAGATGGAATACAGTGTTGGGAGCTGTATGGTCATGCACTTTGATAGAAGAAATGAAAGGATTGATTATTTTCCAAATGGAGAGAAAACACTAAAAACAGAGGTGCAAAGGGACTTAAGAGTCCTTGTGCAGGATTCCATGAAGGTTAATTTGCAGGTTGAGTTTGTAGTGAGGAAGGCAAATGCAATGTTAGCATTCATTTCAAGAGGACTCAAATATAAAAGCAAGGATGTAAGATTGAGACTTTATAAAGCACTAGTGAGGCTTCACTTGGAGTATTGTGAGCAGTTTTGGGCCCCGTATCATAGAAAGGATGTGCTGAAACTGGAGAGGGTTCAAAGGAGATTCACAAAAATGATTCCAGGATTTAATGGCTTGTCATATGAAGAGAGTTTGGATCTGGGCTTGTATTCACTAGAATTCGGAAGAATGAGGGGTGACCTCATTGAAACCTATTGATGGTGAAAGGCTTTGATAGAGTGGATGTGCCTCAGAATAGAGGGGTGTCCTTTTAGGACGGAGATGAGGAGGAATTTCTTTAACAGGGAGTGGGGAATCGGTGGAATTCATTGCCACAGGCAGCTGTGGAGGCCGTCTTTATGTATATTTAAGGCAGAGGTTGATAGATTCTTGATTGGTCAGGGCATGAAGGTATATGGGGAGACTGGGGCTGAGAGGAAAATTGTTTCAGCCATGATGTAATGGCAGAACAGATGCGATGGGCCAAGTGGCCTAATTCTGCTCCTATATCTTATGGTCCTATTGAATGAGTTGACGATGACTCTGAATGTACACATACATGGAACCTGTCAGTGACTGAGTTTCAGTAGCCTTGGTTCTGAAGTGGGTGTGTTGCTGGTTAAACAGTTTCCTTTGTCCTGTAGGTTAACTCCATTCCAGGAGGAAGCTCATTGGAGGTAAGATGCAGCATTATAGCAAAAAGGATACATGATACATAAACCTTATGGGTTGAGTGAGGAACCATGGGATCTTGATATTCAGGTCCAAGGATACTTATAGGTGACAACGCAGTAAAGTGGGGCAGGGCTTAAAATATAAGGGCAGGGAGGCTATGGTAAAATGTTAGACTGCAGCAGAAGAACCGGGACTGCACTATGTGAAGGAAATTATTGGACTGATTTGGATGCAAGGGATGGTCATAAGGATGTTGTCTGGGATGGAGCTCTAAACAAAAACCTTCCTTTCAATAGACAATAGACAATAGGTGCAGAAGTAGACCATTCGGCCCTTCGAGCCTGCACCGCCATTCTGAGATCATGGCTGATCATCTACTATCAATACCCGGTTCCTGCCTTGTCCCCATAACCCTTGATTCCCCTATCCATAAGATACCTATCTAGCTCCTTCTTGAAAGCATCCAGAGAATTGGCCTCCACTGCCTTCTGAGGCAGCGCGTTCCACACCTCCACAACTCTCTGGGAGAAGAAGTTCCTCCTCATCTCTGTCCTAAATGACCTATCATTATTCTTAAACCATGCCCTCTGGTACTGGACTCTCCCAGCATCTGGAACATATTTCCTGCCTCTATCTTGTCCAATCCCTTAATAATTTTATATGTTTCAATCAGATTCCCCCTCAATCTCCTTAATTCCAGCGTGTACAAGCCCAGTCTCTTTAACCTCTCTGCGTAAGACAGTCCAGACTTCCCAGGAATTAATCTAGTGAACCTATGCTGCACCTCCTCCACAGCCAGGATGTCCTTCCTTAACCCTGGAGACCAAAACTGCACACAATACTCCAGGTGTGGTCTCACCAGGGCCCTGTACAAATGCAAAAGGATTTCCTTGCTCTTGTACTCAATACCCTTTGTAATAAAGGCCAACATTCCATTAGCCTTCTTCACTGCCCCCTGCACTTGCTCATTCACCTTCAGAGACTGATGAACAAGTACTCCTAGATCTCTTTGTACTTCACCCTTACCTAACTCCACACCGTTCAGATAATAATCTGCCTACCTGTTCTTGCTCCCAAAGTGTATAACCTCACACTTATCCACATTAAACACCATCTGCCAAGTTTCTGCCCACTCACCCAGCCTATCCAAGTCACCTTGAATTCTCCTAACATCCTCATCACATGTCACACTGCCACCCAGCTTAGTATCATCAGCAAACTTGCTGATGTTATTCACAATGCCTTCCTCTAAATCATTGACGTAAATCGTAAACAGCTGTGGTCCCAATACCGAGCCCTGTGGCACCCCACTAGTTACCACCTGCCATTCCGAGAAACGCCCATTCACTGCTACCCTTTGCTTTCTATCTGCCAACCAGTTTTCTATCCATTTCATTTTCATTTTCCAAGAGAATTAATACTAACTCCCTATTTAAAGTTCATGGAGATTTCCATGAAATTGACATACCTTCCTGAACCTGAGACCATAGTTGTTAAAAATGTGTACATCTTGTATGCTTTTCACTTGTTCATTTGATATTTATCTAATCATTTTAGCATTATGAAAACAAAATAAAACTCTGCCATGGATGGTCCCAAGCCCGGCTGCGAAACAAGGAGGGTTGGGCATGGGGCCAGCAACTCCATCCCATTTAAAAACCCAGAGCTACAGGAAAGCCAACAGGAGCTCCAAAGACCTCATCCCTGGGAGAGGAATGACCTTCAAAGATGGTTACACCTGGGGACAGCTTGAAAGTCTGGCCCAGGAGAGAGGGCACTGGTGTGCTGCTGTTGGTGCCCTATGCCCCACTAGGGTGATGGGCTTAAGTAAATAAGTAAGAAAACAAAATAAATTTTACAATATAATCTTTAAATACAGCTTCCATGTTTTGTTTGTTTTATAATTTTGTGTTTAGCATTAATCTTTAACAAGGACATTGTTGCCCTTCTTGAATTAAAGATCCATAACCTTTTATATACTTCTGCAGAGTTTAATCATTTGAATATCAAAAAAAGGTGAGTGATTTCAGAATTTTAAAAAGATTGCACCATTGCTGCACCAGATGAATTGAAAAGTCAAGGGGTCGGGACTGGAGCGAGAGTCAGGCTGGTTCTGCTCTGCGACTGTTACTTAGCTCTCTGTGGCACTGAGGCCAAGGCCGTGTCCTGTGTACTGCTCTGGTCACTCCAGGCTTCGTGTCTGTAAGCTTCCCGACGATCTGTCCTGCTGTGTGATGAACTGAGGCTAAGGGTGTGGGCCTGCCCAGGCTGCCCTGGGCTTCGTGTCTATGGACTCACTTTCCTTCTAAGTGTTGATTGGTTGCTTTTATTTTTTGCACGATTTGTGTTTTTTCCCCTCTCTGCACATTAGGTGTTGGTCTTTTTTTTTAATTGGGTTCTTTCAGGTTTCTTGTTTAGTGGCAGCCTGTAAGCAGATGAATCTCAAGGCTGTATAATTTAAACAGATTTTAATAATAACGCACTTTTTGATTTGGCAGAGCTGTGAAATGCATATTATGTGACCCATAAGCAACTATGAGATTCAAACAACATAACTTCTTTGGCCAATTTTTCACTGAATATTTTCTTTTCAAATTAAACCTGTAGTCCGCCCAAGATAGAAACTGTCCACATAGGTTATTGTTAAGGAGAGGACTAAATGGCCTGAGTCCGTACGACAAATTCAGTGTAGTTTTCCTTTGGCATATCTGCCATATGGTTTCCAGAACCTAGTGGGCCCGTTGGTGGTGAAGGTTCTTAACTAAGCACTAGAAACATCCAATGTTATTAACTTAAACCACCCCTCCCCATCCCATTTGTGAACAATAAAACTTAATTCTGGAAAATAAAGTTTCTTATCACAATAGAGAACAAAAACATGTTGGTGACATTTCAATAATTGTTCATTTTAAAGGCCAAAAAGAATCCTATTGCATTATATAGTACATTTAGAAACACTGTCAATGTAAGTGCTTTTGGAGCTCTTACCTTTGTGTAATCACCTGCAAGGAAACCCTGTTCTAACCCGCTATACATTGTCATGACAATAAGCAGAATCTGCCGTTTATCCTTTAGATGTGTAAATGTAGCCATCAAATGAGTACACACATCTATCTTCTGCTTTTTGAACTCATCCACATCTTGCTTATCGAGCTGATCCAAAAAAATAGCAACAAAGATCACTCCACTTAAACCGACACCTACCAGAAGGACAAGACAACACAAAGCAGCATTAGAAAAAGCTGGAGAAGGGGAAAGAAATGTAGGGGCATATCTTTGCATGTTTTATAAATTTAACTTGAGTTTTGTTTGAAGACCTCTGTCCTGTAGATTGTTCAGAGGGACACGTATGGAGTCCAACTTAGTGAGAGGCACTTTCTGGCCGGCCAGAAATTTACAGATATTTCAGTGCAAGGGTATTCCTTGTTTGCCACATTCTCTGATCCAGAGATACTAACTGAAACTTGATCAGAATCAGGTTTAATATCACTATGAAATTTGTTGTCTTTGTGCGACAGTACAGTGCAATACATAACTATAGAGTAAAAGACCTCTGAATTACAGTCTCAGATGTTGTTCCTGGAATTTGTTGGAGCCACTCTCCCAGTTCAGGTGCTCCTATCACCACCAGGATTACTCTGGTTTTAACCTTCCACATCATTTCTATCTGCTCTTTCAACCCCTGATAGTTCTCCAGCTTCTTGTATTCACCCAGTCCATTATGGTTGAAGGCTTTCCCACCACAGAGCACATCTACGCAGTGCTGAAAGCAGCATCCATCATCAGAGACCCCCAGCATCGAGGCCATGCTCTCTTCACACTGCTACCATAAGGAAGAAGGTACAAGAGCCTCAGGACTCACACCATCAGGTTCAGGAACAGTTATTACCCCTTAGCACCACACACAAAATGCTAGAGGAACTCAGCAAGCCTGGCAGCATCTATGGAAAAGAATAAACAGTCGACATTTTGGGCCGAGACCCTCCTCCAGGACCAAAAAATGGTTAGCTTTGATCAGAGCTCATGACATTGCAGGTAATATCTTGCCATAGACTAAGGATCAGTTAACAGAAAGAAGACAGCAAAAATAAAAATCACTTTTGAAGTGATGGTATGTAATAATGGAATGCTTCAGCTGCTTATAGTTTCAACCATCATTTCATCAGGTTGTAACGTACGCTTGCCTTTAAAATTTTACATTTCATCAGCTTGAAATTGTCCTTCCTTAAATCTAATGTAAGAAAACCAAGTCAACATGATCTTAGGAAAGGAAGAGTTTCTTCAAGAAGAGAAAGGAAACTTGATAGCGGGAAACCTATAGATGCACTGTGTTTAGATTTCCAAAAGGTATTCAGTAAGACATGACATAAAAAGCTGGTAAACAGTTTAAGAGCACATGATATTGGTGCAAGTCTGTTAATGTAGTTTGAAGATTAGTTATTACAGAGAAGTTCAGGTGTTAGAATAGGTCTTTTTCAGGATGGGAGCCTTTTTTTCCATACAGTATGAAATGAGACAATAAGAGATGAGGGTAGAATGAGGCCATTTGGCCCATTAAGCCTGCTCCACTATTTGATCATGGCTGATTTATTATCCCTCTCAATCCTATTCTCTTGTCTCTCCCCATAACCTTTGATACCCTTACCAGCCTCTGCTTTACCCACTGCCTCCACAGCCATATATAGCAATGAATTTCACAGATTCACCATCTTATGGCTGAAGAAATACCCTCTCATCTCAGTTCTAAAGGGACTTCCTTCTATTCTGAGTCTGTGCCCTCTGGTCTGAGACTCCCCCACTATTGGAAATATCCTCTCGCTGTCTACTCTGTCTGGGCCTTTCAATATACAATAGGTTTCGATGAGGTTCCCCCACTGTGATGAATGGATCTATTTTTATAGAGTAATCACTCTTCTTAGCACTACTTATGGACTGGTAACTTACTGACGCACATTGATCTATTCTCCCACTCTACACATCCCTTCTCTCACACACGCCCCCCATATCCTCCGTGCGCGCACACACACCCCCATACTGTCCGCGCGCACACGCCCCCATACCCTCTCTGTACAGCCTCAGCACTACGTCCTTGCTTTTATGTTCTTGTCCTCTTGAAATGAATGCCTCCCTTATCACCGACTCACATTTGCCTTCCTTAAGTTAAGGAAGTTAAGAAAGGAGGGGATCACGTTCCTAGATGTTGAAAAGTAAATAATAAGGAAACAAAAGAGATATTATGTGAAATAAGGCTCGGAGGAATTAGCAGGGTTGCGGAAGGGTAACATTTTAGCTTGGGCAGAGAAAAAATTACTGTATTTCCAAATGAATGTTTTTTTAAGATTGGCATACTGTTACTACTAGGATCAGCCCTGGATACTCAGCTATTTATAATTTACATGAATTATTTTGCATTAAAATGATCGTGTATGCCTGTTTGATGATCCAAAGGTGGGTGGAAAAGTGAGCTGTGCAGAAGGTGGAGATGTTTACAAAGGGATGTAGACAGCTTAGGTATGTAGCTATATGTTCTAGTTGTGCGTTGTAAGTCTTAGCACATGGTGGGAGAAACTAACGTTTTCACAACTTACTGATGCTCTATACTAATGGTAAAGATCTGGGATTAAAATATAAACAAGAACAAATACCTCCTGAGAAAACAAACCATACAGAAACAGACTTTTTCTTCTTGGATGTAAGTTTTACGTACCAGTATAAACTCCTGAGAGGAGGTAAATTGTGGATGCTGGATAGCTTGTTTGTGTTACATTTGTATTGAACATTGAATCATATGCTGGGCAATTAGCAGCTCCACAATATGATAAGTGCTCTTCAGTGATGTTAGCTGTAGGCCAAAGAACATGATTTGTCAGATGAGAAAAACACATGTTCAGATTTTTCTGTAACATTCTTTTGCTACCAAATCTTTACGTCATATTATACTGAGAGAGATTGAGGAACTTTGAATATGATTAATTATCATAATCACTATATTCTTGTTGCATAATTTAAGCTTGCAATCCAGATTTAGTCAGAGAACTTAAATTAATAAAGCAATGCAATTTTTTGCTGTATTTATTTAGAGGTTACTTTGTTTTATTGAATGGATAGTATAACAGCTGTATTATGCCTCTGCTATAGTTCAATGACAGTACACTAAAAATTGATTAGGAATTTAAAATTTAGTTAGTAATTTTGGCAAAAATTGTAGTCAAGAGTTAATTAATATATGTCATCATAATAATAAGCCGAGAAATGGAGTTGTTCCCAAAAAGTGGAATTAATGTCCGCGGTTTGTAACAAAATGTAAAATATGTAGTCTGTGGGGCCTACATTGTTCATTGGGTAAGTGCCTGTTTGTCTGTGTCTCTCACATGAAGATAGTCAATACTTCCTATGAAGGAGACATGCTGTGAAGATGAAAGTAACTGCTAGCCCTGTTGCCTTCCATGTTTTCCTACTGAAAAGCAAAAAAAATCAAGGCTGGAGAATCTGGAAATCTGAAATTGTAGAAAATGGGGTAAATACCCAACAAATCAGGCAGCAATTACTTCCTTTTGAAACTAAAGTCCAGGCAGAGGACAAGCTATTGAAAATTCCTAATCCCTTCAGAGTTTGGAGAAGAAAAACCTTCCTGGTGACACCTTTCAAAGGGACATAAACAATTTAGGTAAGTAAATATAGGTGCGTGTTCTAGTCTTGTGTTTTGAGTCTCAGCATATAGTACAGGAAACTGAAGTTGTTTTCACATCACAACTTACAGATGGTCTACTAATATTAAAGATCTGGGACTAGAATACAAACAACAAATACCTGTGGGGGAAAAATAAACCATGCAGTAGCAGAATTTGTGCAGTTGGACATACTGTCATTAAGTTTTACACAACAGTATAAACTCCCAAGAGGAGGTAAATTGTTGATGCTGGATACTTCATTTGCGTAACATTTCCATTGAGTGGGAGATTTACAGTAGTATGCGAAGAGCATAGCTCCCATGAACCACTCTCCTCAGTGGCTGCCTCCTTACGCCTGTAATCACATAGCTTACAACACTCCTTTTTAGCTCTATCTCACTGCACCTACTCTTCCTGCTGTCTCTACATTCCCCCACACCTTGCACACAATATTTGCAGTACTGAACCATTCTCAAACTAACGCACCGGCTCTCTCTAATATTTTGACCTTGCTTTGCAGGGGAGTCAGAATCAGGTTTACCATCATTGATGTATGTCATGAAATTTGTTGTTCTGCGGTAACAAGACAGTGCAATATTGTAACTAAGTTAAAATAAAAAATACATAAAAAAATAAGTATAGCAAAAAGAGCAAAATAGTAAGGTAGTGTTCATGGGTTCGGAACTTTTCAGGAATCTGATGGTGGAGGGGAAGAAGCTGTTCCTAGAATGTGGAGTGTGTGCCTTCAGGCTCCTGTACCTTCTCCTATTACCTTCAGTAATGAGAAGTAGGCATGTCCTGGGTGGTGGGGGTGCTTAATGATGGATACCACCTTTCTGAGGCACCACCTTCTGAAGATATCCTCGATTGTGTGTGAGCTAATGCCCATGATGGAGTTTGCAATCCTCTGCTCTGCAGTTTTGTCTGCTCCTGTGCATGGCCCTTCATACCAGATGGTGGTGTAACAAGTTAGAATTCTCCCCACAGTACACCTGTAGAAATTTGCTAGAGTCTTTGGTGACATACCAAATCCCCTCAGACTTCCTCAACAATTGCAAACAATATGGACCAGCAAGCTATAAAGCCCGAGGAACTGATCTGCATGTGAAGGCAAAATCATAGGGTGGGAATGAGCCTCTGCCGTGGTGACAGCTAATGCTGGAGTAGATACTGCATATAATTCCTCAAACAGTGCTCCAATTTATCCTCCCCTCCTGCTTTTCATCCCACAGACTGAATGACAATCTGCAACTGCTTTCACAAACTACTCGGGTTCCTCTGTTCTCTGTTCTCTACAAAAACTAATCCTTGCATTTTGATTGCTGAAAAGCTCCAAAGCCTTACACTGGCACCAGAAAAGTAGCTCTTCAAAGGATGCCATCTTGAACACAGTCGTGGCAAACACTACGTCAGAAACTGGCTCACATTATCCAATAAAGTACAAGTTAGAAACAGAAAGAGGGGGGCTTTAGAAGATGAAATAGGTGCCAAATTATCAGTACCCATGATCATGTGGTAGACTAGTTATACGGTATTCAGTGCTCAATAGACAATTCTTACAGAGTTTAATCAGGAAATGTGAGCAACGCAATGGCACATTGTCAGCTTCATGAACACGGTTATGGGTTTTAACATGAGGTAACGTCTGTTGACAACACTGCCAGTTTCCATGGAAGCATCAACTAGTGCCATTTTGACTTGGTATTTCTGGTGCCGACAGGACTCCTATCTATTGAATTGTAAAAGTACTCCTGAGGAGTGACACTGGAATCTGCACTTCTCTCTCAGGAAGACAGCATGTTTGTTTTTCTATCATCCATTCCTCCATTGGAGGCTAGTCCTTACTTAAGATGCATAGTATTTTCCCCTCAGCCATGGAGAGTACATGCATATGGGTTTTCCTGATCTACTAGCTTGCTGCTTCATTTAGTTTGCAACTTTCTCCTGCCGATATGTAGTCTACAGCACAGAACTCAAGATCCTATTGTTGTTCCTTATCGCGTCTTGCGGTGGGTGCATTGGGTGACATTTTTGCCATTTCCTTGGCATTTGTCTATTTTCTATGAGGCCAAGTTGCTAGCTCGACACTCACGGATGGAAAGTGTGCAAGGGGCCGGCCAGATTCAAACCATTCGACCATTTGCTTTGAAGTCCGGTGCTGGTGCCACTACACCACAAGCCAACTATAGTTGCCTCCAACTACTGTCCAAATAGTCCGCAATGGAAACCTCTGGCCTTACAATGTCCAACTGAGTGACTGGGGATTATCCCTCAAAAAGAATTTGGAGAAGTAATCATCCCAGGAGGCAGGCACCAATGGGATCATGTGAGAGCATTCTGTGACTAACGTTTGTTAGCCTTTTTTTCCCACATACAGATTTAATTGTGGACATTTACGGGGAAATGGAGAGGAAGCAGAAGCAGGGATCAGTAGCTGGGAATTCAACCCTTCCCAATTAATACGGTTACCTCATTTGCATATTTCTTTCCTGCTCTGTGTCTATCCAGATTGAGAAGCTGACTGGCAGCAAGCTACTGGGTAGAAAGGTCACCATAACGTAACTGCTGCTGCAGTAGAAAAAGGAAAGGGAGTTTAATGACTGTGGGGGAGTGAGAATGAAGTTACCAAGCAGGGAGATCACGGAGTAGCAGGAGAGAGATTAGGTCATAAGGAGTGAGACTTGCCTTCCCCCACCCCCTTCCAAACCAAACTCCACATCACCGCAATACAAAAGACAATTTAGGATTTGGTATTAATGTTTATGCTCATTTTCTGCTGAAGCCAAGGCCTAGTTGGCTGAATCATAAAAATAGAATAGAAAGAGCCAAGGTGATAAGAATTTTATGAATATTAATTTACACTTAGAACTCTTGACAGCCATAGGCAACTGGAGAGCAATGTTTCATCCTCCTAACATAAAAGGTCATTGATCTGAAGCATTAACTTCGTCTCTCCCTTTGTGACTGCTGCCTGACCTGCTGAGCATCTCCAGTATTTTCCACTTTTACTTCCAGTTTATTTTCATCATTCCATAATTTCCTTGTTGAAAAAGGTTTTGGCACTTAGGAAGGATCGAATTGTGTATTAACCCTAGGTTTATATGACGAGAACAGTGGGGGGGGGGAGCAATTTGTAGATTATGCCACTTAGGGAAAGTGTTAGCAATCCCTCAGAATTGATTTTTCTCTAATGTGCCCCCATCTCTGCAAGATGTAAACAATTAAATCCATCCTGGAACATAGCTCTCTGTTCACTAATATTTTGAATAAACATCAGTCTGACAGATCAATTAAATGATTTAATAAAGGATAAAGGTTTGAACTACAGTTAATATTAATTATGTAGCCTTTAAAATTTTTTCTCTTTGATCATTTAAGGCATTAACATTTTTTTCATCAGTAATGACCATGCAGCAAAGATTACGGTACTTCCAAAGAAGTATGTATTACTACCTTCAGTGGAAGTATATTGGAATATTAATGAAGACATTAGATTCCCCCAAACAGCAGATGATTGAAATATAAGGAAGAAAATTCCAAAGTAGTGATTTACTACATTTTCTGCAAGTTTATTGAACTTCTCTGCATAGCGGTTCCCACAAATGGTCAGGTAGGCACATTTAGCAGACCACAGTGGAGCTCCTCCCAGTCCAAGGATTACTGCAGTGGGAATAAGTGTGTACCTGTGGAAAACAATAATCTGATTATAATTGTTCATAATCCACACTTAAAATTTCCCAATTTATTTCACTTCTCAATTCTATTTGGATTTACAGGAAAACAGAGTCTGATTTGAAGTAATAGATTCCATTACAGACACCAGAGGTAACATATTTGTTACTTTATAGACATTGATTACTTTACATTACCTGTTTCATTGTGAGACCATGAGTGCTGATACCGGATGTATATCCAGTAATTTAGCCTTTCGTGTTCAATTTCAGGCCTACAATGGAATACACACCCCTAATGTAATGAACTAATACAACACAAATTTTCAGGTAAAACAGAAAAGGGGAAATGTGAGTAAACAATAAAACTACATTACTGCAAGCAACCTCCTTAATTATTTAAATTACTTTCTAAAACTATTATTGTTCTACACTTTAAAAAAATGTATTAGCATGGGCTCAGTCTTTCAATCCTCCTTCAAAGAGATTGGAAAGGCCAGGTCTGTTTCCCCTGGACAACGGAGACAGACAGAAGACGTGATAGAGGTATATATAATTCTGAAAGGCATAGATAGGGGAGATAACCAAACCTGACTTCCCATGGTAGGGATGTCTGAAATTAAAAAGCATAGGTTTAAGGTGAGCGGAATAAGGTTTGAAAGGGATCTGAGCAAGTCATGGAGGCAGGAATAATATTTAAGAGGTATCTGTACAGGTACGTGAATATGCAAGGCTTAGAAGAATGTGAAATTAATGCAGGTAACTGAAGTTAATATAGATCAGGGGTTCCCAGCCTTTTTTTATGCCATGGACAAATACCATTAAGTAAGTCTGTGGATCTGTGGATCCCAGGTTGGGAACTCCTGGTAGGGATAAACATGATAGTTGGCTTTGAAGTGACGGGCCAAAAGGGCCTATTCTATGCTGTACAAATCTTTAATTAATTTAATTACTTTCTATAACCACTAAGTTCAGATTACTACCATAGCAGTGCTTTCCCAAATAACTCCTTCCACCTGGGCATGCCAACATCTTCTTAAGAGGACTGAAAATTTGCACTCTTTAAGAAGGGATGGAGGTAGAAGAAAGTTGGTCTGACGTCAGTGGTTGGGAAGATGTTGCAGTCCATTATTAAGGATGAGGTTTCAGGGTACGAGGAGGTACATGAAAAAAATAGGCTGAATTCAACATGATTTCCTTGAGGGGAAATCTTGCCTGAAATTTCTGTTGGAATTCTTTGAGGAAATAACAGGTAGGATAGACAAAGGAGTTTTCAGAAGACCACTGACAAGGTGGATGCTTAGCAAGATAAGAGTCCGTGGTTTACAGAAAAGATACTAGCATGGATATAAGGTTGGCTGACTGGCAGGAGGCAAAGAGTGAGAATGAAGGGGGCCTATTCTGGTTCACTGCTGGTGTCTAGTAGTCAGTTTGGATAATGGAATTGTTGGCTTTGTGACCAAGTTTGCAGACAATACAAAGATAGTTGGAGGGCCAGGTAGTGTTGAGGAAGCAAGGAGTCTGCAGAAGGATATGGACAGATTGGGAGAATGGACAAAGAAGTAGCAAATGAAATATAATGTCGGGAAGTGTATGATCATGCACTTTGATAGGAGGAATAAAGGTGTAGACTACTTTTTAAACAGGGGGAAAAATTCAAAGATTTGAGATATGAAGGAATTTGGAGTTCTCATGCAGAATTCCCTAAAGACTAACTTGCAGATTGAGCTGATGGTAAGGAAGGCAAATGCAATGTTAGCATTCATTTTGAGAAGACTAGAATATAAAAGCAAGAACGTGATGCTGAGTCTTTATAAGGCATGGAAATGCATAGGAAATTTAGCAATATTACAGTGCAATAATGTCATTCAAACCACAAATAAAAGTTAAAATTTTATATTACCAGCTTGGATGAAAATTGCCAATTGAAAATGTAACGTAGCAGCACATGGACATAACTATGGTCCACTTACAGCCAAAATATTTTATCATTATAGGTGGAAGAAACATTGAAGAGGTGATAAGAGCTGCGTAGATGACACTTAATGAGGCCAGGCCAAGGCCTTCATCACTATTCAGACTGCTCTGTAAAACAGAAATAAAGTAAGGAGGGAAATAAGTTAAATCCATAATTGATACTTTACATAATACAAATTAAGTACATTTCAATTAAAGAAATGAGTAACATAGAGTCATAGAGCTCTACAACACAGAAACAGGCCTTTTGTCCTTCTAATTTGCACTGAACTTTTATTATGCCTTGTCCCATTGCTCTCCATACACCTCCCAACTATGTACTCACACAAACTTCTCTTAAATACTGCAATCAGACCTGCATTCACCACTTCCATTGGCAGCTCGTTCCACACTAATGCCATCCTCAAGTGAAGAAGCTCCCCCTCAGATTCCTCTTAAATATTTCACCTTTCACCCTTAACCCATAAATTCTAGTTCCAGTCTCAGCCTACCTCAGTGGACAAAGCCTGCTTGCATGTACTTTATCTATGTCTCTCATACTTTTGTATACCTCTATCAAATTTCCCCTCATGTAACATCCTAATTCCTGTCCACAGAACTCGGATTTATGAAGGCCAATATGCTGAAAGCTGTCTTTACCTGTGATGCCACTTTCAAGGAATTGTGGATCTGTATTCCCAGATCCCTTTGTTCTACCACACTCATCAGTGCCCTACTGTTCACTGTGTATGTTGTATTTTGGTTTGTCCTCCCAAGGCGAATGCCTCATACTCGTCTGCATTAATTCCATCAGCCATTTTCCAGCACATTTTTCCAGCTGGTCTAGGTCCTGCTGCAAGCTTTAATCACTATGACCCAAACTTGCTGATCCAATTTTCCACATTATCATCCAGATAGTTGTAGTAGATGACAAACAACAATGGATCCAGCATCGATCCCTGCAGCAAACCACCGGTCACAGGCCTCCCATCAGAGAGGTAGCAATCTACTGCTATTCTCTGGCTTCCACCACTAAGCCAATGTTGAATTCATTTTACTGCCTCATCCTGAATGCCAAGCAACTGAACCTTTCTGACCAACTTCCCATGCCGAACCTCATCAAAGACAATGTCCACCACCTTTCCTTCATCAACTTTTCTGGTAACCTCCTCAAAAAATCTGTAGGATTTGTTAGACACAACTTCCTACAAACAAAGCCATGTTGACCATCCCTATTCAGGTCCTATCTATCCAAATACCTGTATATCTGTTCCCTTAGAATACCTCTCAATAATTTACCCACTACTGATGTCAGGCTCACCAGTCTATAATTGCCCAGCTTATTCTTAGACTTTCATGAACAATAGAACAACATTATCCATCTGTAGTCCTCTGTCACCTCACCTGTGGCTTCAAAGATTTTAAACACCTCTGACATGGTCCCTGCAGTTTCTGCACTAACCTCCCACAAGGTCCAAGGACACACTTTGTCAGGCCCTGGGGAATTATCCATCTTAATTTTTTCATGATAGCAAGCTGAAGGCCACAATCGAGATCCAGTTCCGCACCGAAGTCCCTCGATCAAATTGCGCAAACAGTAAAGCACATTCGTTGCTGAGGACATTAAACATAAAACCCGCAGCCGAAGTTGAGTCCACATCCACAAGCCGCCGAGGCAGCTGAACAGGGGAACCAAGACTCATGCAGATTCCACCAGCAGCAGCAAGAGGGAGAGGTAGTACCTAACGTCCTGAACTTACTGTGCGGGACCTCGTCACCCTTCCTGTCTCGGTCATTAGTACCGAGTGGACCACACCTCTGGCTCCTCCACCCTCCCCCTTTACAACCATTGACTTGATCTGAGATGTGCCTGATCCTTGCACCCAGGAGGCAACATACATCTCGGAATCTTGTTCTCGCCACAGGATCTCCTGTCTGTTCCCCTAACCAATGAATTCCCTGTCACAACTGGTCACGTCTTCTCCTCTCCCCCCGCCCCCACACCTCCCTTCTGAACCACAGAGCCAGACTCGGGTAGCAGAGACCTGTCACTGCACTTTTCCCCTGGTAGGTTCCCCCCACCTCCCCAACTGTATCCAATAGAATCAATATTTTTAAATTATTTTATAATAATGAAAATACAGTTCTAGGAAAAATTCATACACATATCATGGCTGATCTCATCCACACTGCATGTGTCAGATCTGCCAAATCTGTGTTCAGTAACTGAACAGTTAAGTTCTGTTTACAGGCTGCTCTGAATTAATACACAACATTCTACTAGTTGGGGGTGCACATTCACAGAAAACTAGCAGGACATAACAAGCACTGGCAAACCAAATCATTTTTAATTCTTCCTTCTCAAAAGATCACAGCATGTTCAGAAAATTCTTTTGCGTCTTATGGATAGGTTCTATAGCGTTTTATATTGAAAAATAACTAATGCCTTTAGTCACAATTTTTTTCAGATTATACCAGCCATGTGGAAAAATATAGAGGCCATGTTGTCCTTTAAGTAAAGAAAGTGGGTTTTGGGTATCCTGACAAATATTTTTCAAGGATCAAGTTTTGGGTGCAGACAGAGCTAAGAGTTAAGTTGTACCACACAGAGGCAAAATTCATAAGGGATAGATGGTGGTGTGGCTCTGTTGGTAAGAGATGGAATTACATCTTTAGAAAGAGGTGACATAGGATTAGAGAATGTCAAAACTTGTGGGTGGAGTTCAGAAACTACAAGGATAATTAAAAACATTATGGGAATCACATATAGGCCTCCAAATAGTAGCCATGATGTGGGATAGAAATTGCAAAGCGAGCTGGAATTATTATTATTTAACTATTTATGGTTCTATTGCTACTTATTATTTATGGTGCAACTGTAACGAAAACCAATTTCCCCCGGGATCAATAAAGTATGACTATGACTATGACTATGGAAAGGGCATGTTTTAAGGGTAATGTCACAATTGTGATATGGGTCTTCAATATGCAAGGGGATTGGGAAAATCAGCTTAGTATCAGATCACAAGAGGTAATTTGTTGAATGCCTATGAGATGGCTTTTTAGAGCAGCTTGGGCTCAAGCTTATTTGGGGAAAGGCTATCTTAGGTTGGGTGTTGTGTAACAACCCAGATTTTATTAGTCAGCTTAACGTAAAGGAACCTTTAGGAGGCAGTGATTATAATATGATTGAATTTATACTGTAAATTAAGAGGAAGAGACATAAGTCACATGTATCAATATCACAATGGAATAAAGAGAATTACAGAGGCATGAGAGAGGAGCTTGCCCAGGTGGATTGGAGAGGGATACTGTTGAAGATAATGGCGGAGCAGAGAGGGATGAAGTTTCTGGGAATAGTTCACAAGGTACAGGATAGGTATCTCCTACAGAAGAAGTTGTTCTCAAATGGCAAGGATAGGCAACTGTGGCTGACAAGGGAAGTTAAGGACTGCATAAAAGCCAAGGAAAGGGCATATAAGTGAGTAGGACATAGGATGATTGGGAAGCTTTTAAAATCCAACAAAAGGCAACTAAAAAAGGCTATAAGAAGGGAAAAGATGAAAGATGAGGGTAAACTAGTCAAAAATATAAAGCAGGATATTAAAAGTTTTTTTTTCAATTATACAAAGAATAAAAGGAAGGTGAGAGTTGATGTTGGACTACTAAAAAATGATGCTGGTGACATAGTAATGGGGGAGGGGGAAGAAATGGTAGATGAACTTAGTAAGTACTTTGCTTCAGTCTCTACTGTGGTAGACACCAGTTGTATCCCAGATTCTATGTGTGTCAGGGAGCAGGAGTGAGTGCCATTGCTATTACAAAGGGAAAAAGTGTTTGCCAAGCTGAAAGGTCTTAAGGTGGATAAGTCACCTGGACCAGATGGACTACATCTCAGAGTCCTGAAAGAGGTTGTTGAAGAGATAATGGATGCATCGGTCACAATCTTTCAAGAATCACTGGATTCTGGCATGGTCCCGAAGGACTGGAAAATTGCAAATGTCACACCACTCTTTAAGAAGGAAGGAAGACAAAAGAGAGGATATTATAGGCCAGTTAGCCTAACTTCAATGGTTGGGAAAGTATTGGAGTCTATTATTAAGGATGAGATTTTGGGGTACTTAATGATAAAACAAGTCAAAGTCAGCATGGTTTCTGTAGAGGGAAATCTTGCCTTACAAATCTGTTGGAATTCTTCGACGAAGGAACAAGCAGGATGGACAAAGAAGAGACAGTGGATGACCTTTACTTAAATTTTCTGAAGGCATTTGATAAGGTGCCACACATGAGGCTGTTTAACAAGATAAAATCCTATGGTGTTACAAGAAATATACTGGCATGGATAGAGGAATGGTGAGAGGGCAGGTGTATGGGGTTGAATAGGATCCAGGATCAGCCATGATGAAATGGTAGAGTTTGATGGGCTGAATGGCCTAATTCTGCTCCTTTGTCTTATGGTTTTATCAAGATGGATATTTAATTGTTGAACTTTTCATTAAGAATCCATCCAGGAGGAGGATGTGTTTGCTATCCTGAGGCAAATCAGGGTGGAGAAATCCCCAGGTTCTGACAAGGTGTTCCCTTGGACCCCGAGGGAGGCAAGTGCAGAAATTGCCAGGGCCCTAACAGAGATAGATAAATCATTCTTAGCAACAGGAGAGGTACCAGAAGATTAGAGGATAGCCAATCTTGTTCCACTGTTTTAAAAGAAGCTCTAAACGTAAACCAGGAAATTATAGATTGGTGAGTCCGACATCAATTGTGGGAAAGTTATTGGAAGGTGTCCTAAGGGACCATATATATAAGTATTTGGATAGATGTGGGCTGATTAAGGATAATCAGCATGGTTTTGTGTGTGTTAGATCATGACTAACCAATTTTATAGAGTTTTTTAAGGAAGTTAACAGGACAGTTGAAGAAGATAAGGCAGTGGATGGGATCTGCATCAGATAGGAAAATGGGCTGAAAATGGCAGATGGAATTTAATGCAGACAAGTGGGAGAACCAACCAGAGTAGGTCTTATACAGTGAATGGCAGGGCACTAAGGAGTGTGGTAGAAAAAAGGAATCTGGGAAGAGAGGTCCACAATTCGTTGAAAGTGGCGTCACAGGTAGATAAGGTTGTTAAGAAATCTTTTGGCACATTGGCCTTCATAAATCAATGTATTGAGTACAGGAGGTGAGATGTTCTGTTGAAGTTGTATAAGATGTTGATGAGGCCTAATTTAGAGTATTCTGTGCAGTTTTGGTCACTATCTATAGGAAAGATGTAAATAAGGTTGAAAGAGTTCAGAGAAAACTTAGAAGGATGTTGTTGGGTCTGGAGGACCTGCGTTATAAGGAAAGATTGAATAGGTTAGGACTGTATTCCTTAGAACGTAAAAGACTGAGAGGATATTTGATAGTGGTATACGAAATTATGAGGTTATAGATAGGGTTAATGCAAGCAGATTTTTTTCCACTGAGGTCATGAGTTAAAGGTGAAAGGTTAAAGGTTCAGCGGGTGATGAGAGTGTGGAATGAGCTGCCAGCACAGGTGGTGCATGGGAGTTCAATTTCAAGGTTTAAGACAGGTTTGGATGGATACATGATGGTAGGGGTATGGAGGACTACGGTCCCGATGCAAGTTAATGGGAGTAAGCAATCTAAGTGGTTTTGGCATGGATTAGATGGTCTGGAGTGCCTTTTTCTGTACTGTACTTCTCTATGACTAGCTGACTGACTTCAGTCTGTTGAGTGAGTGACGTTTGTTAGAATTGTTAGAACTGATGAACTTCAATTGGGTTATCCATTAGCAGTATCTGTTGGGGGAGATAAGAATTGATATTTTCGGTTGATGAGCTTTCATCAGAATCAATGAAAGAGGTAAGAGGAGGGGGAGAAATTACTGGAAGTTAGAGAAAAAAATCATAACGCTGATAGGTTGGAGGCTACCCAGATGGAACATGAGATGTTGCTCCTCCAACCTGAGTTTGGCCTCGTCATGGCAGTAGAGGAGGCCATGAGCCAACATGCTAACTGCTAACTTAATCTTCCTAATAACTTGCAGGAACAATGACGTTGTCCCTCAAGGTTTTAGGTTAAAAGCCCCAACCATGCTCATTCGAGAGGGTACATAAGGAGGTGTCTCTAGGGGACCTGTCATTTGACTAACCAGTGCCTGAGGAAGACAGTTGGGTTTACCAATTGAAAGATCAAAGGATAGTATCGATAGGTTTGAAAACCAGTTACAAAGCTTCTGTAGTCAGTTATGAACCAATATGTCGGGATGGAAATGGGAAGTAGAATTAAAATAGTTGTCACCAGAAAATCATGCCTGTTGTACTGGATGAAGTGAAGGTGCTTGACGAAGTGATCCCCCAATCTATGTTGGGTCTCACCAATGTAGAAGAGGTGAAACCTGCAGCATCAGATACAAAAGATGACTCTGACAGACTCGCAGGTGAAGTGTCATCTCACCTGAAAGGACTGCAGTCCTGAATGTAGGTGAGAGAAGAAGCGAATTAGTAGGTTTAACACTTGTCCCACTTGCAGGAATAAGTGCCAGGAAGAAGATCAGTGGGGAGAAATGAGAGGACAGGGGAATCAAGTAGAGAGCAATCTCTGTAGAAAGCAGAGTTGTACGGAGGGGAAGATATGCTTAGTGCTAGGATCCAGTTGAAGTTGGCAGACATTACGGAGAATGATATGCTGAAAATGGAGGGCTTGTGTAGTGGTAGGTAAGGACAAGGGTAAAGTATTACCAATTACCATGCTTAATATGGCAGCATGGTTTGAAGAAACAGGTAGTTCCATAATGAACCTCTTTTATAAAAAAAAAGGCTCAAGTACTTAATGGAGATGAAAGAAGCAACCTTGGTTCTGTCCACTGCAAATTCTTCCCCAAAAGCCTTTAGAAATGTTGTGCTGAGGTTGTCACTGGAATGAACCTTTAAAATGCTAATAAACCTAAAATTCTATCATCAAATTTGCTTTGTATAATAATAGTCAAAGATCACAGAATCTATGAATTGGTGGACTCGTGGAATTACAACAGAATAAAAGATAGGCAAATTGCATGATTGGTTATATAGAAAAAATCACCCAATGTATTTTATAATACGAGGTGTAATTCTGGGAGTGTGATCTATTGAATTGTGTAAAGGTAAGTGTGAGGCAGTTACAAACAAGATGACAGGTATTCTTGATGCCTAGGATTCCCCTCCTGTGGGTCACATGGTGCAGTATGCACAATGGCTGCAAATTCATGAAAAGTTCAATTTCAAAGAAAGTTTATCATCAAATTACATCTGTATCACTATATACAACCCTGAGATTCATTTTCTTGTGGGCATACCCAGTAATTCCAAGAAACATAATAGAATCAATGAAATATCACACCCAGCAGGATGGACAAATGACCAATATGCAAAAGACAACAAACTGTGCAAATAGAGAATAAAAGTAATAATAATAATAATAATAATAATAAATAAATAAGCAATAAATTTTGAAAACATGAGATGAACGGCCCTTGAAAGTGCATCCATAGGTTGTGGGAACATTTCAACGAAGGAGCACATGAAGTTGAGTTAAATTATCCCTTTTGGCTCAAGATTGAGGGGTAATATTGGCGGGAGGAGAGAGAGCAGCGCGCTGCGCGTGCGCAGCCCTCCAGTGAAAAATGTTATTGTATCCGTTAAATAGGGGCCATGGACAATTCTGATTTGATGGAGACAGCCATGAAAGCAGAGAGAACATCTGGAGAAATTTCTGAAATGCCAGTTCGCTGCTGTCATTACTGCGCGGTCGGGAATCTTCCGGAGGGAAGGCCTCAAATCCCCGGCTTTGCCTGCTGTTTGCGACCGAGATTGAGGTCGAATCGTTCGGACAGAGATGGCGCTCAGTACTCGGTGTCGGAGAGCTGATTGGAGGCTCGAAGTTTTCGGATGACTCAGAGTCGGACTGTGGTTGGGCATGGCAGGGAGAGTTTTTCTTCCTTCTCCTGTCTGCATGAGATGTGGGACATTTGAGAGACTTTGAACTTTTTACTGTGCTCATGGACTTCTTCATCAAGTTATGGTATTGTTGCACTGTTGTAACTATATGTTATAATTATGTGGTTTTGTTAGTTGTTTTAGTCTTGGTCTGTCCTGTGTTTTGTGATATCACACCGGAGGAAATATTGTATCATTTCTTAATGCATGCATTATTAAATGACAATAAAAGAGGAATGCGTGTCTTCATAATCTAAAAAAATCTAAAGTCCAACCTCAGTCAGAACTGTAAAGAAGATGTTTGCGTATTTGGAGCACAGGAGAGAACTGGCCTCACATTAAAAGTCCACAAAACAAAGGTCCTCTCTCAACTTACAGATATCAGTTAATAATAACAATAAAGGCCGAACATCAGATCCCCGAAAACATTGAGAATTTCCGTATTTCAGAAGCTATCTCACAGCCAAAGCAGAGAGCAGTGAAATTCACTTCATTATATAACCTCTAAAGCCTATGCAAATCCTTCGAACATCTGATGAAAAGCGTGTTTGAAGAGCAAACCTCAAACCGGGCACCAAGCTTATGGTCTACTAACAGGGAGTGATCCCTACATCCCTCTATGCTTCTGAGACAAGAACTACCTACAGCAGACAGCTCAAGGAACTGGAGAAGTACCATTGAATGCATACTAACTGCTGGAGGAATGCAGCAGGCTAGGCAGCATCTATGGAGAGGAGCAACCAATTGATGTTTCAAGCGGAGACCCATCATCAGGACTGGAAAGGAAAGGGGAAGAAGCCAGAATAAGAAGGTGGGGAGGAGAGGAGGGAGCACAATCTAGAAGGTGATATGCGAAGGCTGGTGGGTGTGATAGTTGGAAAAGGTAAAGGACTGAAGAAGAAGGGCTCTGTTAGGATTCTATCTTCAACTAGCTTTGCCAATCACCTTCTAGCTTGTACTGTTTCCTGGTCTGAAATGTTGACTGTTTATTCCTCTCCATAGATGCTGCCTGACCTGAGTTCCTCCAGCATTTTGTATGTGTTACTCTGGACTTCCGTTATCTGCAGAATCTCCTGTGTTTGCCATTAAAATGCTACTCCTGCAGAATCCCCCAAATTCACTGCCAGGATCTGGAGGATTTGGATGGCACAGCAAACGGGTATTCCAGAGACCTTGAATGACATCCTGAGATTTGAGTTCAAACCCTTCCAAGGCATTTCTGGAACTTAACTTCAGTACATAATCTGAAATTTAAAGCAAATATGAACTTTAGTGGTGATAAAGACAGAACTGGATAGCCATTAAAAACCCAGCAGCTCTAACCAGATCAGGTTTGGGGTGGAGGCATGAGAGTGTAGCAGTTAGCATAACATTATTACAATGTCAGTGACCTGGGTTCAAAGTAAATTTTATTATCAAAGTACATATATGTCACGATGTACAAACCTGAGATTCATTTTCTTGTGGGTACACTCAGCAAATTGATAGAATAATAACTATAACAGGATCAATGAAAGTTCCCACAAATCTCCCTCCTGGCACTTATCCTTGCAAGCGGAACAAGTGCTACACCTCCTCCCTCACTACCATTCAGGGCCCCAAACAATTCTTCCAGGTGAGGCGACACTTCACCTGTGAGTCTGTTAGGGTCATCTACTGTATCCAGTGCTCCCCGTCCGGTCTCCTACATATCAATGAGACCCAATGCAGAGTGGGAGACTGCTTCACCAAGCATTTATGCTCTGTCTGCCAGAAAAATCAGGATCTCCCGGTGGCCACTCATCTTAATACCGCTTCCCAATCTCATCCTCCACTGTCACGATAAGGCCACACTCAGATTGAAGGAGCAACACCTCATATTCCGTCTGGGTAGCTTCCAACCTGATGGCATGAACATCGACTTCTCAAACTTCTGATAATATCCATGTACGTTTCCTATGTACGTTTTCAATCTTATTGATGTCGTTCCCAAAGGTAGGTGACCATAAATGCACTCAATGCTCCAAATTTGGTCTCACCAACATCTTATACAACTTCAACATAACATCCCAGCTCCTGCACTCAATATTCTGACTGACGAGGACCAGTATAATGAAAGCTCTCATTATGACTCTATCCACCCATGATGACACTTTCAAGGAATTAAGGATCAGTATTCCCAGATATCCCTGCTCTACCGCACTCCACGGTGGCCTACCATTCACTGTCTTGCCCTCCCCAAGTACACTTGTCTGCATTAAATTCCATCTGCCATTTTTCGGGTCATTTTTTCAGCAGTTCCAGCTCCCACTGCAAGCTTTGATAGCCTTTCTCATTGTTCACAATGCTCCCAATCTTGGTGTCAACCACAGATTGCTGATGCAGTTAACTTACAATATCATTCAAATCTTTAATGTTGATGACAAACAACAACAAACCGGGCACTGATCCCTGTGGCACACCACTAGTCACAGGTCTCTAGTCAGAAACCAACCCTCTATTACCACTCTGTGGCTTCTCCTGCTAAGCCAATTTTGAGACCAATTTACTACCTCACCCTGAATGCCAAGTGACAGAATTTTCTGGACTAGGACATGGTCAAAAGCCTTGCTAAAGACCACATCCACTGCCTTTCCTTCATCAACTTTCTCAGTAAACTCCTTGGAAAAGCTTTATAAGAATGGTTAGAAATCACCTACCATGCACAAAGCCAAGTCAACTAACCCTAATCAGGCCCTGTCTATCCAAATATTTATATATCCTGCCACTTAGAATACTTTTGAATAATCTACCCACTACTGACATCAACCTCACCGGCCTATAATTTTACAGCTTATTCTTGGAGCCTTTCTTAAACAATGGGACAACATTAGCTATCCTTTGATCATCTGGCACCTCACCTGTGGCTAAGGACATTTTAAATATCTGTCAGAGCCCCTGAAATTTCTTACTAATCTCCCATAAGGTTCAAGGGGTCACCTTGTCAGGACATGGGGTCTTATCCGCCCTAATTTACCTCAAGATAGCAAACACCTTCTTCTCTATAATCTAAATATGGTGTATGAGCTCACTGTTGTTTTGCCTCAGTTCTCTGTGTTAGTCTCCTGAGTAAATACAGATATGAAAGATCCATTAAGATCTCCCCCATTTCTTTTAGCACCATGCATAGATGACCATTCTGATCTTCAATATGACCAATTTTGCCCCCGCTATCGTTTTGCTCTTTATATATCTTTAGAGGCCTTTGGGATTCTCCTTCACCTTGTTTGTCAGAGCAAACACATAACTTCTTTTAGCCCTCCTGACTTTCCTCTTACATGTTCTCTTGCATTTCTTGTACTCGTCAAGCATCTCATTTGTTCCTTGTTGCCTATACCTCCTATACAGCCCCTTCTTCTTCTTCTTAACCAGAGCCATCAAAAACCAAGGTTCCCTAAACCTGTTAGCTTTACCTTTTATTCTAACGGTAACAAACAAACAAACTCTGCACCTGCAATATTTCATTTTGAAGGCCTCCCAATTACCAAGCATCCCCTTGCCATAAAAAAACAATCCACACCTGCCAGATCCTTTCTGATGCCATCAAAATGGGCTTATCTCCAACTTAGAATCTCAACTCAAGGACCCGTCCTATCCTCCATAGTTATCTTGAAACTAATAGAATTATGATCACCTCTGCCACTTCCCCTGTCTCGTTCCCTAATAGGAGATCCAGTACCGTGCTCTGTCTAGTTGAGACCTCCATGTACTGATTAAGGAAATTTTCCTGAACACATTTGACATCCTCTATCCCATCCAGCCCTTTTACAGTATGGGAGTCGTAGTCAAAAAGGAGTAAGTTAAAATCACCTACGATCGCAACCTTATTTTTCTTGCAACTGTCTGCGATCTATCTATAAACTTAATCCTCTAAATCCAGCTGACTACTGGGTGGTCCCAATAATCTGATCATCCCTTTCTTATTCCTCAGTTCCACCCATATGGCCTCAGTAGATGAGCCCTCCAGTCTGTCCTATCTGAGTACTGCTATGAAGTTTCTATTCTATATCTTTGTTCTCTATCTCCTAACATGATAACTGTTAATAAATATATTAATCTCAGTCTTCAGACTTTCAATTGACCCAGCCTTTTGTTCTGATTTCCCTACAAGGAAAGAATTTCTCTTATCAATTTTAAACGCCCATACTATTTTCATAGATTTATGGTTGCACAGCATGGAAACAGGCACTTTAATTCAACTTGTCCCTGAGGTGATTATCTATGCTTATCCCATTTGCCTACATTTGATGTATATTCTTAAATTTTCTTAACCATGCACCTATCCAAATGTCTTTTCAAACCAAATATTTTACCTGCCTCTGGCAACTCATCCATGTACCCAACACTCTCAGAGACCCCTGCGCCTCCAAATTCAAAGTAAATTTTGTTATCAAAGTACATTCGGTATACCAACTATCCTGAGATTCATCTTCTTGTGAGCATTCATATTAGATACGAAAAAGCCCAGTAGAATCAATGATAAAATACACAAAGTACAATGATAAAATACACAGGAGGTTGGTCAAGAAGGTTCAGTCGCTCGGCATTCAGGGTGAGGTAGTAAATTGGATTAGACATTGGCTTTGTGGGAGAAGCCAGAGAGTGGTACTGGATGGTTGCCTCTCTGACTGGAGGCCTGGGACTAGTGATTGTGCCACAGGGATTGGTGTTGGGTCCGTTATTGTTTGCCATCTATGTCAATGATCTGGATGATAATGTGATTGGATCAGCAAATTTGCAGATGACACCAAGATTGGGGTGTAGTGAACAGTGAGGATGGCCACCATGGCTTGCAGAGGGATCTGCATCAGCTGGGAAAATGGGCTGAAAAATGGCAGATGGAATTTAATGCAGACAATTGCAAGGTTTTGGACTTCGGTAGGGCCAACCAGGATAGGTCTTACACAGTGAACAGGAAGGTACTGAGGAATGTAACAGGACAAAGGGATCTGGGAATAGAGGACCATAATTCATTGAAAGTGGCGAAACAGGTAGATAGGGTCGTAAAGAAAGCTTTTGGCACCTTGGCCTTCGTAACTTAAAGTACTGAGTACAGGAGATGCAATGTTATATTGAAGTTGTATAGGATGTTAGTGAGGCCTAATTTGGAATTGATCACCTACCTACAGGAAAGGTGTAAACAAGGCTGAAAGAGTACAGAGAAAATTTACAAGGATGTTGCTAGGTCTGGAGGACCATAGTTATAAGGAAAGATTGAATAGGTTTGGACTGTGTTCCTTGGAACGTAAAAGATTGAGAGGAGATTTGATAGAGGGACACAAATTATGAGTGGTGGAGATTGGTTAGCATCCATCTGTCTCAAAGGACAATGGGTGATGATGATCATTATCACAAGCCTGGGTTGAATGTATGGAGATCCTGAGATTCCCATCATCAAGATACCCCTCTCAGCCTCATCAGTGTAGTTCAAAGGGAAGCTTATGAAACAATACATCTGGTTACACTCTGGATTTACTGTCTGGGTTTACTTCCATAGTCTTCGTCTCTCCCGAGGCAGCCATGAGGCAGTGAAGCTATTTACCCATAACTGGAGATCTGGTTCATGAGGGGTATAGACAGGTTAAATGCAAGCAGGCTTTTTCCACTGAGGTTGGATAGTACTCCAACCAGAAGTCATGGGTTAAGGGTGAAAGGTGAAAAGTTTAGGGGGAACATGAAGGGAAACTTCTTCACTCAGAAGGTTGTGAGGGTGTGGATGAAGCTGCCAGTGCAAGTGGTGCATGCGAGCTTGATTTCAATGTTTAAGATGAATGGTAAGGGTATGGAGGGCTATGGTCCTAGTGCAGGTCGCTGGGAACAGGCAGTTGAAATGGTTTCGGTATGGACTAGATGGGCCGATGGGCCTGTTCTGTGCTGTACTTCTCTACGACAAGGATGGACAAACAACCAATGTGTAAAAGACAACAAGTTGTGCAAATAGAAAAAGAAAAACAAAATAATGAAAAATATGTAATAAATAATATTGAGAACATGAGTTGCACAGTCCTTGAAAGTGAGTCCATAGGTTATGGAATCTCATTCATCTACACTGATTCAGGAGCCTGATGGTTGAGGAGTAATAACTGTTCCTGAACCTGGTGGTGTGGGATCTAAGGCTCCTGTACCTTCTTCCTGATGACAACAGTGAGAAAAGAGCATGGTTTGGATGGTGGGGGTCCTCCATGACGGATGCTGCTTTCCTGCAAACATCACTCTTTGTAGATGTGCTCAATGGTGGGGAGAGCTTGACTTGTGATGGACTGTGCTGCGTCCACTAACTTTTGTGGGCAGTTTAGTTCAAACCTGTTAAATCTTTCCCACTCTCACCTTAAAGCTATGGCCTCCAGTTTTTTTTTTACAGCTACAATATGGTAAATGCCCTTCTGGCCCCATTGAGACTGTGCTGCCCAATTTGAATGTGGGAGGAAACGGGAGCATCCTGAAGAAACACAAGTGATCATGGGGAGAACGTACCAATCCCTCGCAGGCAGTAACAGGAATTGAACCCAGCTTGATGGTGCTGTGATAGCGTTATGCTAACCGTTACACTACTGTTCCACCCCAACCTTTTAAACTCCCCAACCCTGTGAAAGTGACTGTAGCTACCTACTCTATCTATGCCCATTATAGTTTTATAAACCTCTTTAAGTTCACCCCTCATCCTCCTTCACTATCCCATTCTATCCAATCACTCCTTGTATCTCAAGCCCACCAGTGAAGGCAACTTTTCCATCACTGAGGGGTTCCCAACCTTTTTTTATGCCATGCACCAATGCCATTAAGCAAGGATTGGGAACCCCTTCTGTAAATCATTTCTGCACCTCCTCTAGCTTAATCATATTTTTCCTATAGCATGGCAACCAGAACTGCACAGGATTATCCACGTTTGAGCTGTTGAATGATTTACACAACTGTAGCATCACATTCCAAATCCCATTCCAAAATATGACTTCTTCACAACTTTGTGGAACTGTATCACCACTTTGATGGAACTATGTACTTGTACCCCAGGTCTTGCTATTCAATGAGATTCTCCAGAGCCCTGACATTCACTGCATGTCATGTCTTGATTTAACTTCCTCCAAAGCATCACTCCACACTTGGAGTTAATTTTTCACTTTTCCAATTGATCTAGGTCATGTTACAGCATTACACAACATACTTCATTTTTCACTATAGTGTTTCACCAATTTTGATATCACCTGAAAATTTACCAATCATAGCATATGCATTCTTTTCTAAATCATTAATATAGATAGATGACAAAAAAAAAGGAGCCAGCACTTGTCTCTGTGGGACTCCAACGGTTACAGATCTCCATCTGAAAAGTAACTCTCCACGACTACTCTCTGCCATCTTCCACCAAGCTAATTTTGATTCCAGTTTGCTATCGCATTCTGGATCCCATGGATTCTAACCTCCTGGAGCAGCCTACCTTGTGGGTCCTTTCTAAAGGCCTTGCTGAAGTCTATGTGGATCAAGTTAACAACCTTGCCCTCATCAATCATCTTGCCCACCTCCTCAAAACATTCAAGTTATATTTGTGAGATGTGATCTCCCATAACCAAAGCCATGCTGACTAACCCTAAAAAGTCCTTGCTTTTCCAATTAAAAATATATCCTGTACTTCTGAATCCCTCGCACTAACTTTCCCCCCACCGACGTGAGATTCACTGGCCTGTAGTTCCCCGTCCTGTCCTTGCTCTCTCGCAGGGTCCCAGCAACTCCCTCCCTTACTTCCCACAACATCCTAGATACACCTGATTTTGCACCAGGGATTTATCCACCTCTATGTACTTCAAAACCACTAACAACTGCTCCTCCATGACATTGATACATTTTAGGGTGCTACTGTTGTCTTTGCTTGAATTCACAAACTTTCATGGCCTTCTATACAGTAAATACTTAGGAGGTGTATTCATTTAGGACCTTGTCATTTCCTTTGGCTCTCCATACTAACTGAATGATCCACACCAGGGGTTTGCGAAAAGAGCTTTTTAATCAAGGCAGCAATTGAGATTTTGAAGGCCGAGTTTTGCGGCAGTTTTTCTGATTTGAGGAGTGACCAATCAGCAAGCGACAATGCGTAAAAGGCTCTTTTCAGTCAGGTCCATGTTCAAGATTTAAAAAGCAGAACTTCAAACTAGTTTTCTCTGAGTTGGACAATTCACACCAGGGGTGCGTGAAAAGAGCTACTTTTTAATCAATAAGAGGGATTCATTCGAAAGGGCCAGTAAGAACAATTCAAGTGCAAGCAGTGCAGTCATTCATTTGAGTGTGCCGGACTTTAGTGGCTTTGGCTCATCAGGCTTGAGTGAGGTAGATTGTCTTGTAAGTTACTCTCTCTGTTATTTGTTTAGTATAGTGAGAATGCCTCCAGTGGCAGTGCTTTGTACTTAGTGTGGGATGTGGGAAGTCTGGGATGCCTCCAGTCTCCCAGATAAACACATTTGCACAGGTGTACCGAGCTACAGGTCCTGAGGGAAGGTATTAAGGAACTGGAGCTGCAGCTCGATAACCTTCACCTCATGCAGGAGAATGAGGAGGGGATAGACAGGAGCTACAGAGAGGTAGTCACCCCTAGGTTGCAGGAGACAGGTAACTAGGTGGCTGTCAGGAGAAGGACGGGAAATGCACAGTCAGTGCAGAGTACACCTGTAGCCATTCCTTCAATAATAATTAAACAAATTTAGATACTATTGAGGGAGATGACCTACAGGGGTGGGGGGCACCACATTGACGGGGTCTGGCATTAAGTCTGGTGCTGTGGCTCAGAAGGGCAGAGAGGTGAAGAGGACTGCAGGTCGAAAGGAGATTCTATAGCCAGAGGGACAGAGACAATGTTCTTTGGGCACGACAGAGACACCTGGATGGTATGTTCCCTCCATGGTGCCAGGGTCACAGATGTCTCAGATCATGTTCAAGGCATTCTCAAGGGTGAGGGTGAGCAGCCAGCACTCCTGGTACATATTGGCACCAATGACATAGGTAGACAAGTTGAGGAGGTCCTGAAGAGAGATTTTAGGGAGCTAGGTAGAAAGCTGAGAAACAGGACCTCCAGGGTAGTAATGTCTGGATTGCTGCCTGTGTAATGTGCCAGTGAGGGTAAGAATAGGATGATTTGGTGGGTGAATGCGTGGCTGAGGAACTGGTGCAGGGGGCAGGGGTTCAGATTTATGGATCATTGGGATCTCTTCTGGGGAAGATATAACTGATACAAAAGGGATGGGTTACACCTGAACCCGAGGGGGTCTGATACCCCAGTGGCCAGTTGGCTACAGTAATTCAGGTCAGTTTAAACTAATTTGGCAGGGGGATAAGATAGTGATAGTGCTGAGGATGAGGTAGAGGTAATGTGTAGTGAGACTCCAAGCAAGTGACAGGCTGATGATGGGGCAAAGTTACTGTTAACAGGATGGGTTGCAGCATAAAAGGTGGACAAAATTGAGGAGAGTGAATGCAGGACTCTTACAGTGTTACATTTGAAAGCAAGCAGTATTTAGAATAACATTGATGAACTTGTAGCACAGTTACAGATTAGCATGTATGATGTTGCAGGTATCACTGAAACATGGCTGAACGAAGATTTTAGCTGGCAGCTTAACGTCCAAGGATACAATTTGTATCAAAAGGACAGGCTGGTAAAAAAAATGGAATCAAATCTTTAGAGAGAGGCAACATAGGGTCGGAAGATGCTGAATCATTGTGCATAGAGCCAAGGAACTGCAAATGTAAAAAGACCTTGATGGGAGTTGTATACAGACCCCCGAACAGTAGTAAGGAGGTGGTCTACAAGTTACAACAGGAGATAAAAAATGCACGCCAAAAGCGTAATGTAACAGTAGTCATGGGGGATTTTAATATGCAGGTACATTAGGAAAATCAAGTTGGTACTGGATTGCAAGAGGGGGAGATTTGTAGAATCCCTACAAGATGGCTTTTTAGAGCAGCTTGTGGTTGAACCCACTAGGGGATCAGTTACTCTGGATTGGATATTGTGCAATGAACCAGAATTGATTAGCGAGCTTAAGGTAAAAGAATCCTTAGGGGTAAGTGATCATAATATGATTGAATTCACCCTGAAATTTGATAAAGAGAAGCTAAAGTCAGTATTACAGCAGTATTACAGTAAATTTAAAGGAAATTACAGAGGCATGAGAGAGAAATTGGCCAAAATTGATTGGAAAAGAACACTGGCAGGGATAATGGCAGAGCAGCAGGAACCTGAAGGAGGGGAAGGGTTGACGAAGGGTTCCGGCCCGAAACGTCGACTCATCGTTTCCACGGATGCTGCCCGACCTGCTAAGTTCCTCCAGCATGTTGTGACTGTTGCTTCAATATAAAAGTAAGCTAGCCAATAATACTAAAGAGGATACCAAAAGTTTCTTCAGATATGTGAAGTGTAAGAGAGAGGTAAGAGTGGATATTGGACCACTGGAAAATTATGCTGGAGAGGTAGTAATGGGGGACAAAGAAATAGCAGAAGATCTGAATAAGTATTTTGCATCAGTCTTCACAGTGGAGGACACTTGCAATATGGTAAAAGTTCCAAGTGTCTGGGAACATGATGTGTGTGAAGCTACCATAACTGGGCAGAAGGTTTTGGGAAACTGAAAGGTCTGAAGGTAGATATGTCACCTGGCACAAATGGTGTACACCACAGGGTTCTGAAAGAGGCGGCTGGAGAGATTGTGGAGACATTAGTAATGATCTTTCAAGAATAACTAGATTCTGGAGTAGTTCCAGAAGACTGGAGGATCACAAATGTCACTCCACTCTTCAAGAAGGAAGGAAGGCAGAAGAAAGGAAACTATAGGCTAATTAGTCTTACCTCAGTTGTTGGGAAGATGTTGGAATCGATTGTTAAGGATGAGGTCTCAGGGTACTTGAAGGCACATAATAAAATATCCCATAGTCAGCATGGTTTCCTCAAGTGAAAATCTTGCCTGACAAATCCGGGAATTCCTTGAAGAAATGACAAGCAGGGTAGACAAAGGAGATTCGGTTGATGTTGTGCACTTGGATTTTCAGAAGGCCTTTGACAATGTGCCACACATGAGGCTGCTTAACAAGCTATGAGCCCATGGTGTTACAGGAAAGATTCTAGCATGGATAAAGCAGTGGCTGACTGGCAGGAGGTAAAGAGTGGGAATAAAGGGAGCCTTTTCTGGTTGGCTGCCAGTGACTAGTTATGTTCCAAGGTAGTCTGTGTTGCAACCAATTATTTTTACGTTATATGTCAATGATTTGGATGATAGAGTTGATGACTTTGTTGCAAAGTTTGCACATGATACAAAGATAGGTAGAGGGGCAGGTAGTTTTAAAGAAATAGAGACACTACAGAAGGGCTCAGACAGATTAGAAGAATGGGAAAAGAAATGGCAGATGGAATACAGTGTTGTGAAGTGTATGATCATGCACTTGGGTAGAAGAAATGAAAGGGTTGACTATTTTTTTAAATGGAGAGAAAGTACAAAAAAAAACAGATGCAAAGTGACTTGGGAGTCCTTGTGCAGGATTCCCTAAAGTTTAATTTGCAGGTTGAGTCTGTGATGAGGAAGGCAAATGCAATGTTAGCATTCATTTGAAGAGGAATAGAATATAAAAGCAAGGATGTCATGTTGAGACTTTATAAAGCGCTGGTGAGGCCTCACTTGGAGTATTGTCAGCAGTTTTGGGACACATCTTAGAAAGGATGTACCAAAACTAAAGCGGGTTCAAAGGAGGTTCACAAAAATGATTCCAAGATTAAATGGCTTGTCATATTAAGACTGTTTGATGGCTCTGGGCCTGTAATCACAGGAATTCAGAAGAAACCTATCGAATGGTGAAAGGCCTTGATAGAGTGGATGTGAAGAGGATGTTTCTTATGCTGGGAGTATGAAAGACTAGAGGACACAGCCCCAGAATAGAGGGGTGTCCTTTTAGAATAGAGATGAGGGGAATTTCTTTAGCTAGAGAGTAGTGAATCTGTGGAATTCATTGCCACATGCAGCTGTGGAGGCGAAGTCTTTATGTATGTTTAAGGCAGAGGTTGATAGATTCTTGATTGGTTAGGACATGAAGGAATATGGGGAGGGGGAAGGCAGGAGATTGGGGCTGAGAGGAAAAATGGATCAGCCATGATGAAATGGCAGAGCAGACTTGAAGGGGCAAATGGCCTAATTCTACTCCTGTTATCTTATGGTCTAATTTATCCCTTATCAAGGGCCCAAACCATCCAGACCATGCTCTCTTCTCACTGCTGTCAAGTGGAAGAAGGTACAGGAGCTTTAAGTCCCACACCACGAGGTTCAGGAACAATTATTACTTTCAACCATCAGGCTCCTGAACCTGCCTGGATAACTTCAGTCACCTCAACACTGAACCTATGGACTCAGTTTCAAGGAATCTACAACTCATGTTATCACTATTATTTACTACATTGTTATTATTATTATTATGAGTGGTTATTGTATTTGCAGTGTGTCTTATTTTGCACATTGGGTGATTATCAGTCTTTGTGTGTTTATTTTGTATTTCTTTGTTCTACTGTGAATACGTACAAGAAAATGAATCTCAGGGTGGTATATGGTGACATACATGTATTTTGATAACCCCATAACCACTCAAAGATGGGAAGGAGCTGACAACCCCCCAGTGTCTTCCTGGGGAGCAGGTGGAATCTGAGCAGATATGGCTGAAGGAGCATTCTTACTCCCATTGCACTGGTCTGTTTACCTATCTCCTGTCCCACGTGTGGCAGAGTCTGCTAATGCACAGTGGCCTAATCACCGAATTTGGTCACTTTCCAAAAAGGAACGTGTGTCTTCACATGCCCCCCTCCCCCATTTCAGTCAGGGAGCACCTTGGGTTGGCCCATCTCCTAGGTGACTGCTCCTTTCTCGTTGTCTCTCGCTTTCTTCCTTCTCCGGAGGATATGGTTAAATACACTAGACCAGCAGTCCCTAACCACCGGGCCACGGACCGGTACCAGGCAGCAAAGCATGTGCTACCAGGCCGCAAGGAAACGATATGATTTGGCGAGATGAGTCAGCTTCACCTTTCCTCATTCCCTGTCATGCCCAATGTTGAGCTCGAACACACGCGAGGTCATTACCCGCGCATCATCCATGTCAGCACGGGAAGATCAACTCCTTGAGCTTGCAAATGATGGCGGGCTGAAAAGTATGTTTGACATAACATCTCTGCTGGCATTCCGGATCAAAGTCAAGGCTAAATATCCTGAGATAGCCATGAAAGCACTGAAAGCATTGCTTCCATTTCCAACATTTTTCTGCGAAGCGGAGTTTTCTGCAAAGGAAACTAAACTGCGGAATAGAGTGGACATAAGGAACCCCCTTCGAGTATTGCTGTCTCCCATCACCCCTCGATAGGACCGTCTTGTTGCAGGGAAACAAGCTCAGGGCTCCCACTGATTCAGCGATATTGGTGTGTTGCAATGATTTTATATGTTCATACGGGGAAAATACGTGTGTTGTGTATTTAATATCCAAATGTTACTTAAAATGTTATGATGCTATTGACTTATAAGTGACATATAACCATATAACAATTACAGCATGGAAACAGGCCATCTCGGCCCTTCTAGTCCGTGCTGAACGCTACTGTCACCTAGTCCCACCGACCTGCACTCAGCCCATAACCCTCCGTTCCTTTCCTGTCCATATACCTATCTAATTTAACTTTAAATGACAACATCGAACCTGCCTCTACCACTTCTACTGGAAGTTCGTTCAACACTTACTTCAAGCTCTCCTGTCCTCCCCTGATAATTGAGTTATCACTATATTCACGCGTGGAAAATATGCGCTGTGTGTTTAATATTAAATTCATTAGATAAACCCTTTTAGAAATGAAAATGAGTGTATTAGCCACTTATCACCTATATTCCGGTCGTGATTAACAACCCCCCCCCC
Organism: Mobula hypostoma; assembly: GCF_963921235.1. NCBI lineage: Eukaryota > Metazoa > Chordata > Chondrichthyes > Myliobatiformes > Myliobatidae > Mobula > Mobula hypostoma. The sequence goes on from NC_086104.1 coordinate 109,554,351, forward strand.
CCCCCCGCAACAGAATCACCAAAAACGATTTGCAGAAAAAAAATCAGCTGGTACACGCATGCGCAGGTTACGCATGTGCACTGGTGCCCGCGCAAGGCTTCGTGGTCATTGTAGTCTTTCTCTGGGTAAACACAACATACTTGACTGCTACTCTTGTCCGTTGGCAACCCTACCCCCCCACCGGGTCGGCCAGTCCACAAAAATATTGTCGATATTAAACTCGTCCGCAGTGCAAGAAAGGTTGGGGACCCCTGCACTAGACGGCCGACGTTTACAGCATTCCCTGTGAATGCGGAGCAGCGCATATCGGCCAGACGGGACGCATGGTGGAAAGCTATATTAAGGAGAACAGGAGGTGTATGCATTTGGGTTCCCCGGAAAAAATTGGCGGTAGCCATGGGATTGACTTAGGAGGCTTAAATCTACTGTGCCGCACCAATGGGTTTTTGGGACCGCCTGGTGAAGGAACCATTGAAATAAAACTAGAGGATAATAGCTTTAACAAAGATGAAGGTCTTGCCCTTAGTAAGTACTGGAATTCAATCATAAACAAGGTGGGACACCAGAAACCTGATTGGATGAGGGCTAACCAATCAGAAGGGATGGATGATGGGAGTATATATACCAGCGAGCTCTAAGTACCTCGGTATCATCCCTGATGAAGATGTTATTGAAACGTTGGTTAAAAGCGATATTTGTACCCATATAACCATAAAACAATTACAGCATGGAAACAGGCCATCTTGGCCCTTCTCGTCCGTGCTGAACTCTTACCCAATCCTAGTCCCACCGATCTGCACTCAGCCCATAACCCTCCATTCCTTTCCTGTCTATGCAATTTAACTTTAAACGACAACATCGAACCTGCCTCAACCACTTCTGCTGGAAGCTCGTTCCACACAGCTACCACTCTCTGAGTAAAGAAGTTCCCCCTTATGTTACCCCTAAACTTTTGTCCTCTAATTCTCAACCCATGTCCTCTTGTTTGAATCTTTCCCACTCTCAATGGAAAAAGTCTAACCACATCAACTCTATCAATCAACTCTATCAATCCCCCTCATAATTTTAAACATTTCTATCAAGTCCCCTCTCAACCTTCTACGCTCCAAAGAATAAAGACCTAACTTGTCAACCTTCCTCTGTAACTTAGGAGATGAAACCCAGGCAACATTTTAGTAAACCTCCTCTGTACTCTTTCAATTTTATTGACATCTTTCCTATAATTCGGTGACCAGAACTGTACACAATACTCCAGATTTGGCCTTACAAATGCCTTATACAAATTCAACATTACGTCCCAACTGCTATACTCAATACTCTGATTAATAAAGGCCAGCAAACCAAAAGCTTTCTTCACCACCCTATCCACATGAGATTCCTTCTTCAGGGAACTATGCACCATTATCCCTAGATCCCTCTGTTCTAAAGCATTCTTTAATGCCCTATCATTTACCATGTATGTCCTATTTTGATTAGTTCTACCAAAATGTAGCACCTCACATTTTTCAGCATTAAACTCCATCTGCCATCTTTCAGCCCACTCTTCAAACTGTCCTAAATCACTCTGCAAGTTTTGAAAACCTATCTCATCATCCACAACACCACCTATCTTAGTATCATCTGCATACTTACCAATCCAATTTACCATCCCATCATCCAGATCATTAATATATATTACAAACAACATTGAAGTCAGTACAGATCCCTGAGGCACACCACTGCACACCGTCCTCCAATCTGACACACAGTTATTCACCACCACTCTCTGGCATCTCCCATCTAGCCACTGCTGAACCTATTTTACTACTTCCATATTAATGCCTAACGATTGAACCTTCCTAACTAACCTTCTGTGTGGAACCTTATCAAAGGCCTTACTGAAGTCCATATAGACAACATCTACCGTTTTACCCTCGTCAACTTTCTTAGTAACCTCTTCAAAAAATTCAATAAGATTTGTCAAACATGACCTTCCACGCACAAATCCATGTTCCTAATCACACCCTGTCTATCCAGAAAATTACATATACCATCTCTAAGAATATTTTCCATCAACTTACCCACCACTGACGTCAAACTCACAGGCCGATAATTGCTAGGTTTACTCTTAGAACCCTTTTTAAACAATGGAACCACATGAGCAATACGCCAATCCTCCGGCACATCCCCGTTTCTAATAACATTTGAAATATTTCTATCAGAGCCCCTGCTATTTCTACACTAACTTCCTTCAAAGTCCTAGGGAATATCTTGTCCGGACCCGGAGACTTATCCACTTTTATATTCTTTAAAAGTACTTCTTCTTCTTTAATTGTCATACTTTCCATAACTACCCTTCTTGTTTCCTTTACCTTACACAGCTCAATATCCTTCTCCTTAGTGAGTACCGAAGAAAAGAAATTGTTCAAAATCTCCCCCGTCTCTTTTGGCTCCACACATAGCCGTCCACTCTGATTCTCCAAGGGACTAATTTTAACCCTCATTATCCTTTTGCCACTAACATAACTGTAGAAACCCTTTGGATTTATTTTCACCTTACTTGCCAAAGCAGCCTCATATCTTCTTTTAGCTTTTCTAATTTCTTTCTTAAGATTCTTCTTACATTCTTTATATTCCTTGAGTACCTCATTAACCCCAAGCGGCCTATATTTATTGAAGATTCCTCTCTTTTTCTGAACCAAGTTTCTAATATCTCTTGAAAACCATGGCTCTCTCAACTTTTAACCTTTCCTTTCAACCTAACAGGAACATAAAGATTCTGAACCTTCAAAATTTCACCTTTAAACGACCTCCATTTCTCTGTTACATCCTTCCCATAAAACAAATTTTCCCAATCCACTCCTTCTAAATCCTTTCGCATCTCCTCAAAGTTAGCCTTTCTCCAATCAAAAATCTCAACTGTGGGTCCAGTCCCATCCTTCTCCATAATTACACTGAAACTAATGGTATTGTGATCACTGGACCGGAACTGCTCCCCAACACATACCTCTGTCACCTGCCCTATCTCATTCCCTAACAGAAGATCCAACACTGCCCCTTCTCTAGTCAGTACCCCTATGTATTGCTTCAAAAAACTATCCTGCACACATTTTACAAACTCCAAACCATCCAGCCCTTTTACAGAATGGGCTTCCCAGTCTATGTGTGGAAAACTAAAATCTCCCACAATTACAACCTTGTGCTTACTACAAATATCTGCTATCTCCTTGCAAATTTGCTTCTCCAGTTCTCGGTCCCCATTAGGTGGTCTAAATACACCCCTATAAGCGTCACAACACCTTTCCCATTCCTCAATTCCACCCAGTTGGGAGAAAGAAGACTGAGATTCGGAGCGGGCGTGCGGAGGAAGCTTTTTCTAAATTTTTCGGGTTTTCCATCTGCGTCGAGAGAGGCTGGACTGTGCAGGCGTGTGACGTCGTGGAGGGAAACGAGGAAGATTTAAAAGGACTGAAATCCTGATTCGAGTTTAATTGCGAGAAAGAAGACTGAGATTCGGATCGGGAGTGTGGAGGAAGCCTTTTTCAAATTTTTCGGTTTTTTTTCATCGGCGTCGAGAGAGGATATTACCAGCTGGAAGCCCGAGAAGAGTTTATACGTCACATGCGCCGGGAATGCACGAGATCCCTTTTCACACTAAGTGTTAAAGTTTCCAACCTCCGCATCTCATCGCCCACTCTGACCACCTTCCTTCAGCCCTTCGCCTCCCTTCCTCTCCAGCACCGTCTGCCCACTTTACCGGCCACGTCCGCGCATCGGCCGGGAGCCCCGCCTTGCACTGGCCAGTAAGAGGGAACGAATGTCAGCCGCTGCGTGGGAATGGCGTCCCCAGCAATCCTGACTTAGAAAGGTTCCCTTGTCTTCCCTGGCTTGTTTTTAACACATTCACGCAGATGTCCTCTCCCCACCTCTCTGGTCTAAAAGCGCTAAACTAATTGTAGTGTTTCTACCGACGCCGGGAAAGGATTTGATCTGAAATTAACCTACACGTATTCATCAAGAATTCAATTCGCATATAGTGTTCTTTAACTTCTATAATTTTAAGATTGGAGTTGGTTGCCGGATGATCTATATCGCTATGGGTAACAGCTCCGTAGTGACAGGTTTCTGTTTGTGACGGATCATTTTAACTAGTAGCCATGGGATGTTAAAGGTCTGCACACTGCGAACCGAGCGCGTACTCACGTTGTTGTATACAACAGAAGCTTATCTCGGGGCAAAGCTATCAATACTTAAAAGAAAACACATTATATATTCCAAATTATAAATTTGCACCCCTCCTAAAATCGAAAATTGAAAGTCATATTGAAGTATTAAGTTTATTTTACTGGAAATAGATACCTGGACAGTTTGAAGCCCTCCGTAAGCAGTAAACAGCAGTAAAAACCCGAAGCTCACAACAATGGCATTCTTTGTTTCTCTTGTAATTTTCATCCTGCTGATTGGTTATTATCCGAGTGATTTCAATCCCGCTAGTTAAAACCGAGCGACTCCCGAGACCTTATAAACGTGCAAGGAACGGGGTGAAATAGTCCTACGGTGAACTGTTCTCCGGGTTCGCCTCCTTTCATATGCATGTCAGCTAGATGACCTTGTTTGGATGACAAAGTTCACATGTAAGCGATTGTGTATATTGTACTGGAACTTTATTATTTTTGTGACGAAATCAGTTAACTGGTATTGCAATAACCCTTGTAAGAGCGGAAGTATTTTCTTGCTCTGGTTCTGTCATGGGAACCACTGACTGGTTTCCTTACGTAAGGTGCACTAGTCCACTCACCAGCCGGCACGGTGTGGTCGCGGTCACCAATCGATTCACTCGTCTTCGTGCGTTGAAATCTGAATTGTGTCTCTTTACGTAATAGCATCGTAACTTTGCACAAATTAATCACAAGGGGTATTATTCCACCCTAAGGCAGACTATATGCACTTGAACACAATGTTCAAGTTTCAAGATTGTTTATTGCTATTCTTCAGCAAAGGAGAGCGAAATGATTTTTAAAATCGGGATAGAACGAGGGAGGATCTGAGCAGCAGGTTCTGTCGGGGAGGGGAGGTGGGGATGACCCAGCCGAGGAAACTGATTCTGACTCTGCGACGCAGACGGTCAGGAGGGGAGAAGTGGCGGGCTGTGGTGATAGCAGATTCGCTAGTTAGGGGGACAGAAAGGCGAGAACGAGATTCGCAGATGGTATGCTGCCAGTGTCCGGGACATCTCGGATCGAGTCCTCGCCGTTCTTAACTGGGAGGTTGAGCAGCCAGAGATCGTGGTCCAGGTAGGTACCAAGGACATGGGTAGGACGAGTGACGGGGTTCTGCAAAGTGAGTTAGGTGCTAAATTAAAGGGCAGGATCTCCAGGGTCGTGATCTCAGAACTGCTACTCGCGCCACGTGCTGGTGAGGCCAGATATGGGAAGATTATTCGGTTTAACACGTAGCTACGGATCTGATGTAGGAAGGAGGATGATTTTCGGATCATTGGGGCTCTCTTTCAGGGAAGTCGTGACTTGTACAGAAAATACGGTTTGCACCTGAACTGGAGGGGGAGGAGCTAATAGGTGGAGACAAAAGTTGTTAAGACCTGAGACAAAATCAGGAATCAAAAGGTTGAGCGACTAATGTGTTACTAGTCAGGGAAAACATCACAGCAGTGCAAAGTCAGGACAGACTGGAGAACTCGTCTAGAAAGGCTGAACGAACCTGAGGAATTAGAACGGTATAACCACGTTAATGCGGTTATATTATAGAATACCCAGCCGTCCGCGGGATTTATAGAAACACCTTTGTAGAAAGATTGCAGACTGTTGCAAGAAACAGGAATGTTATAGTAGGTGATTTAAACTTGCCACGTACTGACTGGGACTCCCATACTGTAAAGGGACTAGATGGGATAGAGTTTGTCATTTGTGTTCAGGAAAGTTTCCTTAATCAGCACGTAGAAGTCCAACTAGAGAGTGTGCGATACTTGATCTCCTATTAGGGAATAAGACAGGGCAGGTAACGTGTTTGGGTAGGAAAATACTTTGCATATCATGGTCATAATACCATTAGTTTCGAAGTAAATATGGAAAAAGATAGGTCCGGTCCGCGAGTTGAGGTTCTAAGTTGGAGAAAGCACAATCTCGATGGTATCAGAAAGGATCTGGTAAGTGTGGATTGGGATAGGCTGTTTTCTGCCTATACTGAAGGTGTACTTGGTGAGTGGGAGGCTTTCAAAAGGGAAATTTTGAGAGTACAAAGCTTGTATGTGCGTGTCAGAATAAAAGGTAAAGATAACAGGTTTAGGGAATCTTGGTTTTCAAGAGATAGTGAGGCTGTGGTTAAGAAAAAAGGGAAGTGCATGGCAGGTATAGGCAGGTAGGAACAAATGAGGTACTTATGGAGTATAAGAAACACAAGAGAACACTTAAGAAAGGAATCAGGAGGGATAAAAGGAGGCAGGAGGTTGCTCTAGCTGGCAAGGTGAAGGAGAATCCTAAGGGATTCTACAGTTATGTTAAGAGCAAAGGATTGCAAGGAACAAAATTAGACTTCTGGAAGATCAGAATGGTAATCTATGCGAGGAGCCAAAAGAGATGGGAGAGATCTTAAATGGATTTTTTGCATCTGTATTTGCTCAGGAAATGGACACAGAATCTATATGAGTGAGGTTCATTGCGGCCAAAAAGTTGTATTTTAACTTCAGCAGTCCACAGGACTGTTGTTCCTTTGAACCTTTTGAATAGAACTTTTTGGCCGCAATGAGCAAAGCTATGTTTGGAGAAAAAAGGGTACAGAATTTCATGAAAAGAACCCCTCTCCTACTGTTAAGTACGGGGGTGGATCGATCATGCTTTGGGCTTGTGTTGCAGCCAGTGGCACGGAGAACATTTACTGGTAGAGGGAAGAATGAATTCAATTCAATACCAGCAAATTCTGGAAGCAAACATTACACCATATAAAAAAGCTGAAGATGAAAAGAGGATGGCTTCTACAACAGGATAATGATCCTAAACACACCTCAAAATCCACAATGGACTACCTCAAGAGGCACAAGCTGAAGGTTTTGCCATGGTCCTCACAGTCCCCTGACCTAAACATCATCGAGAATCTGTGGATAGACCTCAAAAGAGCAGTGCATGCAAGACAGCCCAAGAATCTCACAGAACTAGAAGCCCTGTTCAAGGAAGAATGGGTGAAAAACCCGGAAACAAGAATTGAAAGACTCTTAGCTGGCTACAAAAAGCATTTACAAGCTGTGATACTTGCCAAAGGGGGTGTTACTAAGTACTGACCATGCAGGGTGCTCAAACTTTTGCTTCAGACCCTTTTCCTTTTTTGTTATTTTGAAACTGTAAAAGATGGGGGTGAAAAAGTTTTCTTGCTTAAAATATTAAAGAAATGTGTCATCTTTAACTTTATGCCTTTTAGAAATCAGTTCATCTTTTACTCGCTTAGCTATTCACAGTAACAGAAACTTTGACCAGGGGTGCCCAAACTTTTGCATGTCACTGTACTTTGTACATTATACTTTATATTTTATTGTCACCAAACAATTGATACTAGAATGTACAATCATCGCAGTGAGATTTGATTCTACGCTTCCAGCTCCCTGGATTACAAATCGAGAGTAAATATTAAAAATTTAAATTATAAATCATAAATAGAAAATAGAAAAATGGAAAGTAAGGTAGTGCAAAAAAAAAACGAGAGGCAGGTCTGGATATTTGGAGGTTACGGCCCAGATCCGGGTCAGGATCCGTTTAGCAATCTTACCACAGTTGGAAAGAAGCTGTTCCCAAATCTGGCCGTACGAGTCTTCAAGCTCCTGAGCCTTCTCCTGGAGGGAAGAGGGATGAAAAGTATATTGGCTGGGTGGGTCGTGTTCTTGATTATCCTGGCAGCACTGCTCCGACAGCGTGCAGTGTAAAGTGAGTCCAAGGACGGAAGATTGGTTTGTGTGATGTGCTGCGCCGTGTTCATGATCTTCTGCAGCTTCTTTCAGTCTTGGACAGGACAACTTCCATACCAGGTTGTGATGCACCCTAGAAGAATGCTTTCTACAGTGCATCTATAACAATTAGTAGGGTTTTAGGGGACAGGCCAAATTTCTTTAGTTTTCTCAGGAAGTAAAGGTGCTGGTGGGCCTTCTTGGCCGTGGACTCTGCTTGGTTGGACCAAGTCAGGTCATTTGTGATATTGACCCTGAGGAACTTAAAGCTTTTGACCTGTTCCACTTATGCACCACTGATGTAAATGGGTTCGTGCGGTCCGCTACTCCTTCTGAAGTCAACAACCAATTCCTTCGTCTTGCTGACATTGAGGGATAGGTTATTGTCTTCGCATCATGCCACCAGGTTCTTAATTTCCTCTCTGTACTCAAACTCATCATTACCCGAGATACGGCCTACAATTGTTGTGTCATCAGCAAACTTATATATTGAGTTTGATGGAAACTCGACTACACAATCATGGGTGTACAGTGAGTACAGCAGGGGGCTGAGTACACAGCCTTGTGGGGCACCGGTGCTCAGAGTGATTGTAGAGGAGAGCTTGTCCCCTATTTTTACAGCCTGGGTCCTGTCTGTGAGGAAGTTGAAGATCCAGCTGCAGATCTGAGTGCTAAGGCCCAGGTTCCAGAGCTTAGGAATCAGTTTATTTGGAATGATGGTATTAAAGACAGAGCTGTAGTCAATGAAAAGGAGCCTTACGTATGCGTCTTTATTCTCCAGGTGTTCTAAGGAGGAACGTAGGACAGAGAGATAGCATCTGCCGTTGACCTGTTGCTCCGGTAGGCGAATTGCAAAGCTTCGAGGTTGACTGGTAGGCTGTGGTTGATGTGTGCCATAACCAATCTCTCGAAGCACTTCACAGCAATTGATGTCAGAGCCACAGGTCGATAGTCATTCAGGCATGCCAACTTGCTCTCCTTCGGCACCGGGATTATCGTTGCCTTCTTAAAACATGAGAGGATCTTAGACTGAAGCAAGGAGCAGTTGAAGATGACAGCAAACACTTCTGCTAGCTCACTTGCACAGGCCCAGAGAACCCATCCTGGGACGCCATCTGGGCCTGTCGCCTTCCTTGGATTTATCTTCAGGAAGGCCCTTCTAACGTCCTCCTTGGTGACGATGAACCTCGATGCCACCAGGTCTGGTTCATCCGGAGGGAGCGGGACGCTCCTGTTCGAATCTTGCGTAGTATATGTTAAGTTTGTCAGGAAGAGAAGCATCACAGTTATTGATATTCCCAGCCTTTTCTTTGCTCCCAGTGTTCTCATTTAGACCCTGCCATAGTCTACTGGCATCCCTCTGGTTAGCCTGGGCTTCCAACTTGGCTAGATATTGCCTCTTGGCGCCCTTAATGGCTTTCCGGAGTTCACGCCTGGATTCCGTACGTCCTTGAGTAGTAAGGGTGTGAGCAGTTCTGAGGAAAAGGCAGGAGAATGGGGTTAAGAGGGATGATAATCAACCATGATGGAAAGGCGGGGCGGGTTTGATGGGTCAGATAGCCTAATTCTTCTTCTCTATCTAATGGTCTTATGGATCTGATACAGTGTTAAAAAAACAGAACTAGCATGAAAAAACACAATAAATATAAATATAAAAGCAATCCTATAAAACACATTGTAAGTTTGAGTGTGGCCATATATACATAAGATTAGTTTATACAGATAGACTGATCATATGTACATAGAGTGACACTAGGGCAGGAGTACCTCTACATTAGTTGACTCTTACAGGAAATGATTAAGTGACAAAGTGACTCTTGGCAAGAGGAACTCTTCTAGGCAGCAGCAGGACATATGGAAACACTGTAGGACAGTGACTGTGTCAGTGTAGGTATGAGGTGTGGAATGTAAGTGTGAACTGGCCGTGCATTGGCGAGGCGGGGGGAGATGAAGGGTGCTGAGGATCTGTGGAAAGGAGTGGCGATGTGTATTTAGTGGTGGTGGGGTGGGTTAAAGGGTGGAGATGTTGGTCATTCTGACAGCTTGGGGGAAGTAGCTGTTTGTGAATCTGATGAACCTGGTGTAGTTGCTGTGTAGCCATGAAGGCAGTGTGGACATGGACATGGTTGAAGCAGGTACAGAAGCATTTAACAGCTACTTGGACAGGTACATGAATAGGAAAGGTTTAGAATGCAGGGAAATGAGACTAATTTAAGTTGGAATTGAATTGTTGGCCCAAAGGGCCTGCTTCTGTGCTCTAGGGTGCTAAGAACACATGAAAATAAGTGTCTGAGTGGGTCACCTATTTCCTCAATAAGATAATGACTGATCTCTTTCCCAAAGCCCTCAGTTTCCAGCCTTTCAAAACAAAAATATCTGCTTCCTCCTTAAAAATTTGCACAACATTTGACAAACTATGACATGGCAAGCATGCAAGCACATCCTTCTTAAAGTTGCAATGTAAAGTTTGAATGGTTTCAAAGGTAAATTTAATGTCAGAGAAAGGTATACAATATACATCCTGAAATTCTTTTTCTTCGCAAACATCCACAAAAACAGAGGAGTGCCCCAAAGAATGAATGACAGTTAACCGTTTGAACCCCAAAGGAACACTCACAATGCACTGGAGGAACTCAGCAGGTCAGTCAGCATCAGTTGAAAAGATTAGTCGACGTTTCGGGCCGAAACCCTTCATCAGGACTGAAGGAAGAACTTTGGGGAGGGTTTGAAGAATGCTGGTAGTTGAAAAAAACAGTAATTTTTAAGACAAAGGGGTGGGGGAGGGGAAGCAGGGAGGTGATTGGCAGGAGAACAATAGTAGAAGGAGGCGGAACTATGAGGGAGGTGATGCAAAATAGGGATAGAGGAAGGGAGGGGGAGGAAATTACCAGAAGTTGGAGAATTCTATGTTCATACCAAGGGGCTGGAGACTACCTAGACGGTACATGAGGTGTTGCTCCTCCAACCTGAGTTTAGCCTCATCAATGGCAGTAGTGGAGGCCCTGTATGGACATATCTGAATGGTAGTGGGAAGCAGAGTTGAAGTGGGTGGCTACCGGGAGATCCTGTCAGTTGTGGCGGACGGAGTGGAGGTGCTCGACGAAGTGGTCCCCCAATCTGCGTCAGGTTTCACCGATGTAGAGGAGGCCGCACCGGGAGCACCGGATGCAATAGATGACCCCAACAGATTCGCAAGTGAAGTTTTGCCTCACCTGGAAGAACTGTTTGGGGCCCTGAATGGTGGCAAGAGAGGAGGTGTAGGGACAGGTGTAGCACTTACACTTACAGGGATAAGTGCCGGGTGGGAGATCCGTGGGGATGGACGTGCGGATAAGTGAGTCGCAGAGGGATCGATCCCCGTGGAAAGCGGAGAGGGGTGGAGAGGGAAAGGTGTGCTTAGTGGTGGGGTCCTGTTGAAGGTGGTGGAAGTTGCGGAGGAACTTTGAACCCCAAAGGCCTCCCCAACTCCCCCCTCCCACGCGTATGCAGCAGCAAGGCTCTGTGCCCCACCTGAGTGGGTCGAGACTTGGCACTTGTCCCCCGAAGCTCAAGACTGGCACCATCCACCTGCTGGCTCAGGCTGTCATAGGTCAGTAACCCTGATGTGCCCAGGGAGCTATTGAAATGAAATCTTTTGGCTAGAACCATGCTGCTGGGGTGCGGCTGCAGTTATCTGCTGTCCACAGACTCTAAGGAGAAGGTGGGGCCAGAAGCCATTTGGAAGTATGCACCACATAGAAAGCAGGAGTGTTCTCCCGCCCTGGCTCTTATTAATTGTGGCAAGGCAGTCTTTCTCCTGTACACAGATCTTCTTGCAAGACCCTCTCTCTCTGCCTCCCTTTCTCTCTCTCCCTCAAAGTCTTTCTCCCTCTCCCACTCTCTCCATCTCTCTCTCTACCTCTTTCACACTCTCCATTTCCCTCTCTCTTTCTCCCTCCTTCTCTCCCTCTCTACCTCTATCTGTCTATCACTCTTAAATATTCAGCAGCTTGTCTTCTACACCCCTTTCTGGTGGAGAAGTTCACCAGTGCCTGTGTGAAGAGATGTTTCCTCATTGCAGTGCTCAGTGCCTTGCTCCATAATCCTGATATTGGAGAAAGATCCACACTCTGTTAAAAATCTGTCAGAACGTTGCATATTTCAATGAAGATTTCAATCATTCTATGAAAAGTGATGAATATTGACATAGTTAACTCACAAAATGCTGGTGAACGCAGCAGGCTAGGCAGCATCTCTAGGAAGAGGTACAGTCGATGCTTCGGACCGAGACCCTTCGTCAGGACTAACTGAAAGAAGAGCTAGTAGAGATTTGAAAAGGGGAGGAGGAGGGGGAGATCCGAAATGATAGGAGAAGACAGGAGGGGGAGGGATGGAGCTAAGAGCTGGAAAGTTGATTGGCAAAAGGGATACAAGGCTGGAGAAGGGAGAGGATTATGGGACAGAAGGCCGAGGGAGAAAGAAAGGGGAGGGCAGCATCAGAGGAAGATATTGTGAGAGGGACAGAGGGCGAGAGAAGAGAGAGAAAGAAAGAAAGGGAAAAAAATAATAAATAATAAATGAATAAGGGATGGGGTAAGAAAGGGAGGTGGGGCATAAACGGAAGTTTGAGAAGTCAATGTTAATGCCATCAGGTTGGAGGCTACCCAGACAGAATGCAACCTGAGTGTGGCTTCATCTTTACAGTAGAGGAGGCCATGGGTGGACATATCAGAATGGGATTGGGACATGGAATTAAAATGTGTGGCCACTGCATCTCCCACATTTAATTCTACATTTCACATTGTGATTGACAACTCCCCGGTTCCATCCCTCACCCACAACATCATCGACACCCCCCCGGTTCCATACCCCACCCACATTGATATCGACAACTCCCCGGTTCCATCCCTCACCCACATCGTCATTGACACCTCCCCGGTTCCATCCCTCACCCACATCGTCATCGACACCTCCCTGGTTCCATCCCTCACCCACATCGTCATCGACACCTCCCCGGTTCCATCCCTCACCCACATCGTCATCGACACCTCCCTGGTTCCATCCCTCACCCACATCAATATCGACACCTCCCCGGTTCCACTCCTCATCGACATCGATATCGACACCGCCCCGGTTCCATCTCTCACCCACATCAATATCGACGCCCCCCCCCGGTTCCATCTCTCACCCACATCGTCATTGACACCTCCCTGGTTCCATCCCTCACCCACATCGGCATCGACACCCTCCCCCGGTTCCATCCCCCACCCACATGGATATCAACACCTCCCCGGTTCCATCCCTCACCCACATCGTCATCGACACCTCCCCGGTTCCACTCCTCATCCACATCGATATCGACACCTCCCCGGTTCCATCCCTCACCCACATCGGCATCGACACCCCCCCACCGGTTCCATCCCCCACCCACATGGATATCAACACCTCCCCGGTTCCATCCCTCACCCACATCGTCATCGACACCTCCCCGGTTCCATCCCTCACCCACATCGTCATCGACACCTCCCTGGTTCCATCCCTCACCCACATCGTCATCGACACCTCCCCAGTTCCATCCCTCACCCACATCGTCATCGACACCTCCCCAGTTCCATCCCTCACCCACATCGATATCGACACCTCCCCAGTTCCATCCCTCACCCACATTGATATCGACACCTCCCTGGTTCCATCCCTCACCCACATCGTCATCGACACCTCCCCAGTTCCATCCCTCACCCACATCGATATCGACACCTCCCCGGTTCCATCCCTCACCCACATTGATATCGACACCTCCCCGGTTCCATCCCTCACCCACATCGTCATCGACACCTCCCCGGTTCCATCCCTCACCCACATCGTCATCGACACCTCCCCAGTTCCATCCCTCACCCACATCGATATTGACACCTCCCCGGTTCCATCCCTCAACCACATTGATATCGACACCTCCCTGGTTCCATCCCTCACCCACATTGATATCGACACCTCCCTGGTTCCATCACTCACCCACATCGTCATCGACACCTCCCCAGTTCCATCCCTCACCCACATCAATATCGACACCTCCCTGGTTCCATCCCTCACCCACATCAATATCGACACCTCCCCGGTTCCACTCCTCATCGACATCGATATCGACACCCCCCCCCGGTTCCATCCCTCACCCACATCGGCATCGACACCCCCCCCGGTTCCATCTCTCACCCACATCGTCATTGACACCTCCCTGGTTCCATCCCTCACCCACATCGGCATCGACACCTCCCCGGTTCCATCCCTCACCCACATCGGCATCGAACCCCCCTCGGGTTCCATCCCCCACCCACATGGATATCAACACCCCCCCGGTTCCATCCCTTACCCACATCGGCATCGACACCTCCCCGGTTCCATCCCCCACCCACATCGGCATCGACACCTCCCCGGTTCCATCCCTCACCCACATCGTCATCGACACCTCCCTGGTTCCATCCCTCACCCACATCGGCATCGACACCTCCCTGGTTCCATCCCTCACCCACATCAATATCGACACCTCCCCGGTTCCACTTCTCATCGACATCGATATCGACACCCCCCCCGGTTCCATCCCTCACCCACATCGGCATCGACACCCCCCCCGGTTCCATCTCTCACCCACATCGTCATTGACACCTCCCTGGTTCCATCCCTCACCCACATCGGCATCGACACCCCCCGCCCCCGGTTCCATCCCCCACCCACATGGATATCAACACCTCCCTGGTTCCATCCCTTACCAACATCGTCATCGACACCTCCCCGGTTCCACTCCTCATCCACATCGATATTGACACCCCCCCGGTTCCATCCCTCACGCACATCGGCATCGACACCGCCCCCCCCGGTTCCACTCCTCATGCACATCGATATCGACACCCCCCCGGTTCCATCCCTCACCCACATCGTCATCGACACCTCCCCGGTTCCACTCCTCATCCACATCGATATCGACACCCCCCCGGTTCCATCCCTCACCCACGTCGTCATCGACACCTCCCCGGTTCCACTCCTCATCCACATCGATATCGACACCCCCGCGGTTCCATCCCTCACCCACATCGGCATCGACACCGCCCCCCCCCGGTTCCATCCCCCACCCACATGGATATCAACACCTCCCTGGTTCCATCCCTCACCCACATCGGCATCGACACCTCCCCGGTTCCAATCCCTCACCCACATCAATATCGACACCCCCCCCCCCCGGTTCCATCCCTCACCCACATCGTTATCGACACCTCCCTGGTTCCATCCCTCACCCACATCGGCATCGACACCTCCCTGGTTCCATCCCTCACCCACATCAATATCGACACCCCCCCCGGTTCCATCCCTCACCCACATCGTCATTGACACCTCCCTGGTTCCATCCCTCACCCACATCGGCATCGACACCCCCCCCCCGGTTCCATCCCCCACCCACATGAATATCAACACCTCCCCGGTTCCGTCCCTCACCCACATCGTCATCGACACCTCCCTGGTTCCATCCCTCACCCACATTGATATCGACACCTCCCTGGTTCCATCCCCCACCCACATCGTCATCGACACCTCCCTGGTTCCATCCCTCACCCACATTGATATCGACACCTCCCTGGTTCCATCCCTCACCCACATCGTCATCGACACCTCCCCGGTTCCATCCCTCACCCACATCGTCATCGACACCTCCCTGGTTCCATCCCTCACCCACATCGTCATCGACACCTCCCCAGTTCCATCCCTCACCCACATTGATATCGACACCTCCCTGGTTCCATCCTTCACCCACATCGTCATCGACACCTCCCCAGTTCCATCCCTCACCCACATCGATATCGACACCTCCCCGGTTCCATCCCTCACCCACATTGATATCGACACCTCCCTGGTTCCATCCCTCACCCACATTGATATCGACACCTCCCTGGTTCCATCCCTCACCCACATCGTCATCGACACCTCCCCGGTTCCATCCCTCACCCACATCGTCATCGACACCTCCCCAGTTCCATCCCTCACCCACATCGTCATCAACACCTCCCTGGTTCCATCCCTCACCCACATCGTCATCGACACCTCCCTGGTTCCATCCCTCACCCACATCAATATCGACACCTCCCTGGTTCCATCCCTCACCCACATCGTCATCGACACCTCCCCAGTTCCATCCCTCACCCACATCAATATCGACACCTCCCCGGTTCCACTCCACATCGACATCGATATCGACACCGCCCCCGGTTCCATCCCTCACCCACATCGGCATCGACACCCCCCCCGGTTCCATCCCCCACCCACATGGATATCAACACCTCCCCGGTTCCATCCCTCACCCACATCGTCATCGACACCTCCCCGGTTCCACTCCTCATCCACATCGATATCGACACCTCCCCAGTTCCATCCCTCACCCACATCAATATCGACACCTCCCTGGTTCCATCCCTCACCCACATCAATATCGACACCTCCCCGGTTCCACTCCTCATCGACATCGATATCGACACCCCCCCCGGTTCCATCCCTCACCCACATCGGCATCGACACCCCCCCCGGTTCCATCTCTCACCCACATCGTCATTGACACCTCCCTGGTTCCATCCCTCACCCACATCGGCATCAAACCCCCCTCGGGTTCCATCCCCCACCCACATGGATATCAACACCCCCCCGGTTCCATCCCCCACCCACATCGGCATCGACACCTCCCCGGTTCCATCCCTCACCCACATCGTCATTGACACCTCCCTGGTTCCATCCCTCACCCACATCGTCATCGACACCTCCCCGGTTCCATCCCTCACCCACATCGGCATCGACACCCCCCCCGGTTCCATCTCTCACCCACATCGTCATTGACACCTCCCTGGTTCCATCCCTCACCCACATCGGCATCAAACCCCCCTCGGGTTCCATCCCCCACCCACATGGATATCAACACCCCCCCGGTTCCATCCCCCACCCACATCGGCATCGACACCTCCCCGGTTCCATCCCTCACCCACATCGTCATTGACACCTCCCTGGTTCCATCCCTCACCCACATCGTCATCGACACCTCCCCGGTTCCATCCCTCACCCACATCGGCATCGACACCTCCCTGGTTCCATCCCTCACCCACATCGTCATCGACACCTCCCCGGTTCCATCCCTCACCCACATCGATATCGACACCCCCCGGTTCCATCCCGCACCCACATCGGCATCGACACCTCCCTGGTTCCATCCCTCACCCACATCGGCATCGACACCTCCCTGGTTCCATCCCTCACCCACATCAATATCGACACCTCCCTGGTTCCACTTCTCATCGACATCGATATCGACACCCCCCCCGGTTCCATCCCTCACCCACATCGGCATCGACACCCCCCCCGGTTCCATCTCTCACCCACATCGTCATTGACACCTCCCTGGTTCCATCCCTCACCCACATCGGCATCGACACCCCCCCCCGGTTCCATCCCCCACCCACATGGATATCAACACCTCCCTGGTTCCATCCCTTACCCACATCGTCATCGACACCTCCCCGGTTCCACTCCTCATCCACATCGATATCGACACCCCCCCGGTTCCATCCCTCACGCACATCGGCATCGACACCGCCCCCCCCGGTTCCACTCCTCATGCACATCGATATCGACACCACCCCGGTTCCATCCCTCACCCACATCGTCATCGACACCTCCCCGGTTCCACTCCTCATCCACATCGATATCGACACCCCCCCGGTTCCATCCCTCACCCACGTCGTCATCGACACCTCCCCGGTTCCACTCCTCATCCACATCGATATCGACACCCCCCCGGTTCCATCCCTCACCCACATCGGCATCGACACCGCCCCCCCCGGTTCCATCCCCCACCCACATGGATATCAACACCTCCCTGGTTCCATCCCTCACCCACATCGGCATCGACACCTCCCCGGTTCCAATCCCTCACCCACATCAATATCGACACCCCCCCCCCCGGTTCCATCCCTCACCCACATCGTTATCGACACCTCCCTGGTTCCATCCCTCACCCACATCGGCATCGACACCTCCCTGGTTCCATCCCTCACCCACATCAATATCGACACCTCCCCGGTTCCATCCCTCACCCACATCGTTATCGACACCTCCCCTGGTTCCATCCCTCACCCACATCGTCATCGACACCCCCCCCCCCGGTTCCATCCCCCACCCACATGGATATCAACACCTCCCCGGTTCCGTCCCTCACCCACATCGTCATCGACACCTCCCTGGTTCCATCCCTCACCCACATTGATATCGACACCTCCCTGGTTCCATCCCCCACCCACATCGTCATCGACACCTCCCTGGTTCCATCCCTCACCCACATTGATATCGACACCTCCCTGGTTCCATCCCTCACCCACATCGTCATCGACACCTCCCCGGTTCCATCCCTCACCCACATCGTCATCGACACCTCCCCGGTTCCATCCCTCACCCACATCGTCATCGACACCTCCCCAGTTCCATCCCTCACCCACATTGATATCGACACCTCCCTGGTTCCATCCCTCACCCACATCGTCATCGACACCTCCCCAGTTCCATCCCTCACCCACATCGATATCGACACCTCCCCGGTTCCATCCCTCACCCACATTGATATCGACACCTCCCTGGTTCCATCCCTCACCCACATTGATATCGACACCTCCCTGGTTCCATCCCTCACCCACATCGTCATCGACACCTCCCCAGTTCCATCCCTCACCCACATCGTCATCGACACCTCCCTGGTTCCATCCCTCACCCACATCAATATCGACACCTCCCTGGTTCCATCCCTCACCCACATCAATATCGACACCTCCCCGGTTCCACTCCTCATCGACATCGATATCGACACCGCCCCCGGTTCCATCCCTCACCCACATCGGCATCGACACCCCCCCCGGTCCATCTCTCACCCACATCGTCATTGACACCTCCCTGGTTCCATCCCTCACACACATCGGCAACGACACCCCCCCGCCCGGTTCCATCCCCCACCCACATGGATATCAACACATCCCCGGTTCCATCCCTCACCCACATCGTCATCGACACCTCCCCGGTTCCATCCCTCACCCACATCGTCATCGACACCTCCCCGGTTCCATCCCTCACCCACATCGTCATCGACACCTCCCCGGTTCCATCCCTCACCCACATCGGCATCGACACCTCCCTGGTTCCATCCCTCACCCACATCGTCATCGACACCTCCCCGGTTCCATCCCTCACCCACATCGATATCGACACCTCCCTGGTTCCATCCCTCACCCACATTGATATCGACACCTCCCTGGTTCCATCCCTCACCCACATCGTCATCGACACCTCCCCAGTTCCATCCCTCACCCACATCGGCATCGACACCTCCCTGGTTCCATCCCTCACCCACATCGTCATCGACACCTCCCTGGTTCCATCCCTCACCCACATCGGCATCGACACCCACCCCCCCGCCGGTTCCATCCCCCACCCACATGGATATAAACACCTCCCTGGTTCCATCCCTCACCCACATCAATATCGACACCTCCCAGGTTCCATCCCTCACCCACATCGGCATCGACACCTCCCTGGTTCCACTCCTCATCCACATCAATATCGACACCTCCCCTGGTTCCATCCCTCACCCACATCGGCATCGACACCTCCCTGGTTCCACTCCCTCACCCACCTCACCCACATCGTCATTACACTCCGGTTCCATCCCTCACCCACATAACCCCCCCCCGGACACCCCTCAACCCTCCCCGGTTCCATCCCTCACCCACATCGTCATCGACTCACCCTGGTTCCACTCCCTCACCCACAATCGATATCGACACCGCCCCCGGTTCCA
Organism: Mobula hypostoma; assembly: GCF_963921235.1. Taxonomy (NCBI): domain Eukaryota; kingdom Metazoa; phylum Chordata; class Chondrichthyes; order Myliobatiformes; family Myliobatidae; genus Mobula; species Mobula hypostoma. The sequence goes on from NC_086104.1 coordinate 109,574,126, forward strand.
TCCCTCACCCACATCGGCATCGACACCCCCCCGGTCCATCTCTCACCCACATCGTCATTGACACCTCCCTGGTTCCATCCCTCACACACATCGGCAACGACACCCCCCCGCCCGGTTCCATCCCCCACCCACATGGATATCAACACATCCCCGGTTCCATCCCTCACCCACATCGTCATCGACACCTCCCCGGTTCCACTCCTCATCCACATCGATATCGACACCCCCCCGGTTCCATCCCTCACCCACATCGGCATCGACACCGCCCCCCCCGGTTCCACTCCTCATCCACATCGATATCGACACCCCCCCCGGTTCCATCCCTCACCCACATCGTCATCGACACCTCCCCGGTTCCACTCCTCATCCACATCGATATCGACACCTCCCCGGTTACATCCCTCACCCACATCGTCATCGACACCTCCCTGGTTCCATCCCTCACCCACATCGTCATCGATACCTCACCAGTTCCATCCCTCACCCACATTGATATCGACACCTCCCTGGTTCTATCCCTCACCCACATCGTCATCGACACCTCCCCAGTTCCATCCCTCACCCACATCGATATCGACACCTCCCCGGTTCCATCCCTCACCCACATCGTCATCGACACCTCCCCAGTTCCATCCCTCACCCACATCGGCATCGACACCTCCCCGGTTCCACTCCTCATCCACATCGATATCGACACCCCCCGGTTCCATCCCTCACCCACATCGGCATCGACACCTCCCTGGTTCCATCCCTCACCCACATCGTCATCGACACCTCCCTGGTTCCATCCCTCACCCACATCGGCATCGACACCCACCCCCCCGCCGGTTCCATCCCCCACCCACATGGATATAAACACCTCCCTGGTTCCATCCCTCACCCACATCAATATCGACACCCCCCCGGTTCCATCCCTCACCCACATCGTCATCGACACCTCCCCGGTTCCACTCCTCATCCACATCGATATCGACACCTCCCCGGTTCCATCCCTCACCCACATTGTCATCGACACCTCCCCGGTTCCACTCCTCATCCACATCGATATCGACACCCCCCCGGTTCCATCCCTCACCCACATCGGCATCGACACCTCCCTGGTTCCATCCCTCACCCACATCGTCATCGACACCTCCGTGGTTCCATCCCTCACCCACATCGGCATCACCCCCCCGCCGTTCCATCCCCCACCCACATGGATATAAACACCTCCCTGGTTCCATCCCTCACCCACATCAATTCGACACATCACCCACATATCGACACCTCCCTGGTTCCACTTCTCATCGACATCGATATCGACACCCCCCCCGGTTCCATCCCTCACCCACATCGGCATCGACACCTCCCCCCGGTTCCATCCCTCACCCACATCGTCATTGACACCTCCCTGGTTCCATCCCTCACCCACATCGGCATCGATACCCCCCCCCCGGTTCCATCCCCCACCCACATGGATATCAACACCTCCCTGGTTCCATCCCTCACCCACATCAATATCGACATCGACACCTCCCTGGTTCCATCCCTCCTCATCCACATCAATATCGACACCTCCCTGGTTCCATCCCTCACCCACATCGGCATCGACACCTCCCTGGTTCCATCCCTCACCCACATCAATATCGACACCCCCCCGGTTCCATCCCTCACCCACATCGTCATCGACACCTCCCCGGTTCCACTCCTCATCCACATCGATATCGACACCTCCCCGGTTCCATCCCTCACCCACATCGTCATCGACACCTCCCCGGTTCCACTCCTCATCCACATCGATATCGACACCCCCCCGGTTCCATCCCTCACCCACATCGGCATCGACACCTCCCTGGTTCCATCCCTCACCCACATCGTCATCGACACCCCCCGTGGTTCCATCCCTCACCCACATCGGCATCGACACCCACCCCCCCGCCGGTTCCATCCCCCACCCACATCGATATAAACACCTCCCTGGTTCCATCCCTCACCCACATCAATATCGACACCTCCCTGGTTCCATCCCTCACCCACATCGGCATCGACACCTCCCCTGGTTCCATCCCTCACCCACATCAATATCGACACCTCCCTGGTTCCATCCCTCACCCACATCGTCATCGACACCTCCCTGGTTCCATCCCTCACCCACATCGGCATCGACACCTCCCTGGTTCCATCCCTCACCCACATCAATATCGACACCTCCCTGGTTCCATCCCTCACCCACATCGGCATCGACACCTCCCCGGTTCCATCCCTCACCCACATGGATATCGACACCTCCCTGGTTCCATCCCTCACCCACATCAATATCGACACCTCCCTGGTTCCATCCCTCACCAACATCGGCATCGACACCTCCCTGGTTCCACTCCTCATCCACATCAATATCGACACCTCCCTGGTTCCATCCCTCACCCACATCGGCATCGACACCTCCCTGGTTCCATCCCTCACCCACATCGGCATCGACACCCCCCCCCCCCGCCGGTTCCATCCCCCACCCACATGGATATCGACACCTCCCTGGTTCCATCCCTCACCCACATCGATATCGACACCTCCCTGGATCCATCCCTCACCCACATCGGCATCGACACCTCCCTGGTTCCATCCCTCACCCACATCGTCATTGACACCTCCCTGGTTCCATCCCTCACCCACATCGTCATTGACACCTCCCTGGTTCCATCCCTCACCCACATCGGCATCGACACCCCCCCCCCCGGTTCCATCCCCCACCCACATGGATATCAACACCTCCCCGGTTCCATCCCTCACCCACATCGTCATCGACACCTCCCCGGTTCCATCCCTCACCCACATCGTCATCGACACCTCCCTGGTTCCATCCCTCACCCACATCGTCATCGACACCTCCCCAGTTCCATCCCTCACCCACATTGATATCGACACCTCCCTGGTTCCATCCCTCACCCACATCGTCATCGACACCTCCCTGGTTCCATCCCTCACCCACATCGGCATCGACACCCCCCCCCCCGTTCCATCCCCCACCCACATGGATATCAATCACTCCCCGGTTCCATCCCTCACCCACATCGTCATCGACACCTCCCTGGTTCCATCCCTCACCCACATCGCATCGACACCTCCCCTGGTTCCATCCCTCACCCACATTGATATCGACACCCCCGGTTCCATCCCTCACCCCTCCCTCCCCGGTTCCATCCCTCACCCACATCGTCATCGACACCTCCCCAGTTCCATCCCTCACCCACATCGAAATCGACACCTCCCTGGTTCCATCCCTCACCCACATCGTCATCGACACCTCCCCGGTTCCATCCCTCACCCACATCGATATCGACACCTCCCCGGTTCCATCCCTCACCCACATCGTCATCGACACCTCCCTGGTTCCATCCCTCACCCACATCAATATCGACACCTCCCTGGTTCCATCCCTCACCCACATCGTCATCGACACCTCCCCAGTTCCATCCCTCACCCACATCAATATCGACACCTCCCCGGTTCCATCCCTCACCCACATCAATATCGACACCTCCCCGGTTCCACCCCTCATCCACATCGATATCGACACCTCCCCGGTTCCATCCCTCACCCACATCGGCATCGACACCCCCCCCCCCAGTTCCATCCCTCACCCACATCGTCATTGACACCTCCCCAGTTCCATCCCTCACCCACATCGTCATCGACACCTCCCTGGTTCCATCCCTCACCCACATTGATATCGACACCTCCCTAGTTCCATCCCTCACCCACATCGTCATCGACACCTCCCTGGTTCCATCCCTCACCCACATCGATATCGACACCTCCCCAGTTCCATCCCTCACCCACATCGTCATCGACACCTCCCTGGTTCCATCCCTCACCCACATCGTCATCGGCACCTCCCCGGTTCCATCCCTCACCCACATCGATATCGACACCTCCCTAGTTCCATCCCTCACCCACATCGATATCGACACCTCCCTAGTTCCATCCCTCACCCACATCGTCATCGACACCTCCCTGGTTCCATCCCTCACCCACATCGTCATCGACACCTCCCCAGTTCCATCCCTCACCCACATCGATATCGACACCTCCCTAGTTCCATCCCTCACCCACATCAATATCGACACCTCCCCGGTTCCATCCCTCACCCACATCGATATCGACACCTCCCTGGTTCCATCCCTCACCCACATCGGCATCGACACCTCCCCGGTCCATATCTCACCAATACACGGAGTGACCCACGTTGTGATTGACGCCTCCCCTGTTCCATCTCTCACCAACATGTGGTATGATTCACAGTGGTCAGTCAATCTGGCGACCTACATTTCCCTGGGATGTGGGAGGACGTGCAAACTCCACATGGTGTCCTGCCCAGTTTCCCACATCCTTACCCCTATACTCAAAATCTCAAACCTCTTGCAATAAAAGCCAATGTTTCACTTGCTTTCTGAACTGCTTGTTGCACCCAATTGTTTGACTTTAGTTGCTGATGTTCAAGAACATCCAGGTACATTTATGTATGATCTTTTCCCAATGACATGTGAAGGTCTGCAGTCACAGGGTCCAGTACCAAATGTGATCCCACAACAAGTCAATCCCCAACAGACTCTGTCACATAAATCCCAGCACTGAACCTGACTGGCATCAGCCCCAACTCTTGCCGCTGAGTAACATAGTTTGTGCATAAACGTTAGAGATTCTGCAGATGCTACAAATTCAGAGTAATATGAAATTGCTGGAGGAACTCAACAGGCCAGGCAGTGTCTATGGAGAGGAATAAAGACCTGACATTTCGGGACTCTGCAGGATCCTCAGTCATGATGAAGAGTATTGCCCCAAAATGTTGACCATTTATTCCTCTCCATGGACGCTGCCTGGCCTGCTGAGTTCTTCCAGCTTTTTGTGTTGAGTGCCAGGCACTGCATTTGGAGCTCCTCTTAAGTTAGTTTTGGATGAGGCAGAATTGAAAAAAAAAAATGGTTTGGTTCGTTATGCAGAAAATATGCACTGCTAAAGATAGGAAAAAATAGCAAATTGCTGAATCTTGGAACTTCCCATGGCATGCCAGATTCTGTGCTTATGCAGAAAAATATATTTCCTTGTATAGTTCCCTAATTGCCCAATTATAAAATTGTACACCTTTGTTCTGTCTGACTCACCAGAAGAAATGGATCATCTGGCCTAGAATTTGCATAATATAGAGCAATTCTCATGTGGGCTGTGTGATTGCATTTTTCAGTTTTAGCGCAAACGTGAAATTGTAGTGTTTAATCAATCAAATGGTTTCTAAAGATTGTTATAGCCAGAGGTTGTATGGGGACAAGCTCCCACTACCTATTAATGGTGTGCACCTCAAATAGCCTCTGACAACCAGGTCCAGCTCCTGGCCTTGGCCTTCACGTGTGGCTGAGCTACCAAGCCCGGAGGAACTGTTCCTACTGAGAGGAGAAGGGGCAAAGATAGGTTACAGGCACCTTAAAACAAATCGCTTCGGACAGGTGGGGCTCGTCAGCAGTGGTTGGCAGCTCATCTTGGAGGAGGGAAACTCTGATCTCAAGCCTCTGCTATACCCACTCATGGAGAAGGGTTTGGGAGTAAACCCTGAGGGAAAAATCCAGAGCTGGTGTCCCTGAGGCAGTCCTGTGTTGAGTTCGACGCTGACTGGCAGCTCCTGCGACGCTGCTGGCACCAACTGTATCGGTCTCTGCCGTTCCTTTGGGTTCATCAGATGCATGAAGCTGGGGAGCTTGTACATGGACAACAGTTTCCTCTCCATATCGCACTGCTCAGGCTTGTGTATCTACACTACTAGGATGCAATATCTGTGGTTTTCTGACCGACGGAGACTCTTGACTTGAATCAGTCAAAATCCTTGTACACAATCATTCCCTGATGAATTACAATTGATTTATTGTTGTCAAATTTATTGAGGTACAGTAAAAAGCTTGCCTCGCTTACAGTCTGTACAGGTCAGATCATTACACAGTGCAATGAGGCGGAACAAGGTAAAACAATAACATTGCAGAATAAAGTGTAACAGCTACAGAGGAAGTGCAGTGCAGGTAAACAATAGGGTGTATGTCCCATAGCAAATGTTTCTGGCCACAGGTTTCTCATCGAATCGGGTGATCTTGTGCAACCTCTCAAAGCACTTCATCACTGTAGTTGTGAGTGTCACTGGCCGATGGTTGTTGAGGCCGCTCACCCTGCTCTCCTTGGGCACTGGTATAACTGTCACCCTTTTGAAGCAGGTGGGACCCTCTGTCCGCAGCAGTGAGACTGAAGATGTCCCTGAACACTCCCACTAGACGGTCACCACGGTTTTTCAGTACCCTGCCAGGTACACCATTGGGACCTGATGCCTTGTGAGGGTTCAGTCTCTTGAAAGGTATTTTAACATTGGCCTACGAGACAGAGGTCAGAGAGCCATTGTAGGTTGTAGGGATTCTCATAGATGTCATTTTATTCTCCCTTTCAAAGCATGCGTTAAAGGTGTTAAGGTCACCAGAAGGAAGCAGCGATGGAGAATGAAAACAGGCCCTTTGGCCCATCTTTTCCATGCTGTCCTCAATGCCCATACAAGCTCGTCCCAGTTGCCCACAACCCTTCAAATCCTCCCATCTGTGCACGTGTCTAACTACCCCTCAAAAATTTGTGTTGTACCTCCCTAAGCACCCACCCTTCCCCCAACAGTCCATCACACTCATAAAAGAAGTGCAAAAAAAATTTCCCTCCCCCCATATTCCTACCAAACCACCACTGTTGTAATGTGTGGTTATTTGAATTACTGTCACCTTCCTGTCAGCTTGAACCAGTCTGACCATTCTCCTCTGACCTCTCTCATTTACAAGGCATTTTCACCCACAGAACTGGATGATTTTTGTTTTCCATACCATTCTCTGTAAACTGTTTAGAGACTGTTGTGCATGAAAGTCCCAGGAGTTCAGCAGTTTCTGAGGTACTTAAAGTACTTGAGTGTGTTTACAAAGCAAACAGCATTATAAAAAGCAGTTTTAAGTGTTCACTGTGGGACGAGCGCAGTGATGAGGGTTATAGATAGAGGGGGATGGGGGACTAACTAGAATGGTTGATCAGATTAACTGCCTGGGGAATAAACTTTTAAAATGGTGTGAAGCTTTTGTTTTAGTAGCCCCATAGAGCTGTCCAGAAGGGAACTTCTGAGTTTGCTGGGTGGGTATTGTCCATAATGATTTTTCCTGCCTTCTTCTTTGCTTTGGACATATACAGTGCCTGGGGTGATGGCAGACTGCAGCCAAGCATATGAGTAGACCAAACACTGTTGTGCAAGCATGTTACAATCTGGCTGCAATCTTAGTGCTGACAACAAGACGTTCAGAAGGAGGCCGTCTGCCATTTCCATGAAAGTGACCACAAAATAATGATACAGCAAAAGTCTCACCATCAAGGAACCATTCTCGAGATTAGAAAAAAGAGCTGAGTGAATGTTGTTCTGTCCCTAAAGAGAAAATTGATTCACTGCATGAATTTTGCTCTTGTCCTGCAGAATAATGAGATAAGATAATTCAAGATTCAAGGTTGACTGCAGCCAAGCATATTGTCGTTCTTCAGTACACTAGTGTAAAGGAGAGTGAAATGATTGTTACTCTGGATTCAATGCCGATTAAGTATAAAGAGCACAATGAATATGTACATAAGATTAGCTTATACGTGGTTGCGGAGTGGTTAGCACAATACTTTACCGTACCAGTGACCTGGGTTCAATGCTCACTGCTGCCTGTAAGGATTCTGTACATTCTCTCTGTGTCCACTTGGGTTTCCTCCGGGTGCTCTGGTATCCTCCCACAGTTTAAAGACGTACCAGTTGGTAGTTAAATTGTCTTGTGATTAGGCTAGGGTTATATCGGGGATTGCTGGGTGGCATGGCTTGAAGGGCCAGAAAGGCCTATTCTGCACTGTGTGTGTATAAATAAATAAACAAACAAACAAACAAAAAGTAAACTGATTGTGTGTATATAAGGTGATGCTTAGGTACTGGAGAATCTGTACATAAGGTGACTTCATATCAGAATATAATGTGACATAAAGGTGCACAGGAAAAATGATAGGGGATATACTGTAGTTCAAGTGGATGGACAGAGACTATCAAAGGTGCAAATGGCTGATACCGGGGGCCATAACTTAAGGAGGAAAGTGGGAAGGAGTTTTCTCAGAAGTAAATTTTTTACACAGAGAGTGGCGAGTGTGTGAAACGCCCTGCCAGGTTTGGTGGTAGAGACAGATACATTTAAGGAACTCTTAGATAGGCACAGGGATGATAGGAAAATGGAGGGCTATATAAGAGGGAAGGGTTAGATTGATTTTAAAAGTAGATTAAATGAAATGTAGGCACAACATCGTGGGCTGTAACTTCAAAACATTAAACTCATTCAAAGGAAAAGATGGAGAGTCCAAAATGCAAGTCTTAGTTTCTTCTTTACATTAAGCGAGATGCACACGTATCATGTGGTAGCATGATGATGTATGTAATTCGTGTATTTATACATGTAACCCGTAATGAATTGTTTAAATGAACAAAGAATGCTTAATCAAACAATATGTACAAGATTACTGTAATATGTAATACACAACGAAGTGCCTGTACTATGCTATAGCATTCACATCTGAAATCCTGTCTGCCTGCTACTCTGGACCCCCATCAATTTTCCTATCGCACCAACAGGTCAACAGAGGACGCCATCTCCGCTGCACTTCACTCTGCCCTGACCCACCTGGACAGCCCCAACTCTTACGTCAGAATGCTATTCATTGACTTTAGTTCGGCATTCAATACTGTGATCCCCTCCAAGCTGATTGCCAAACTTCACCAGCTTGGTATCAGCTCATCCCTCTGCAATTGGACCTTGGACTTTCCGACTAACAGACCCCAATCTGTTAAGTTAGACAACCTCTCCTCCTTCACTATCACCCTGAATACCGGCGTGCCTCAAGGCTGTGTGCCGAGCCCTCTTCTGTACCCCCTTTTCACCTATGACTGCGTTCCTGTGCATGGCTCTAACTCCATAATCAAGTTCGCAGATGACACCATGGTGGTTGGCCTGATCAGAGGAGATGACGAAACGGCCTACAGGGACGGGGTCCAGCACCTGGCCGCGTGGTGTGCCGACAACAACCTGGCCCTTAACACCCAGAAGACCAAGGTTGTGGACTTCAGGCATGCTAGGAGCCACACTCATGTCCCCATCTACATCAACGGAGCTGTAGTGGAGCGTGTATCAAGCTTCAAATTCCTTGGTGTCCACATTTCCGAGGATCTCACCTGGTCCCTGAACTCCTCCATCCTGATCAAAAAGGCACAACAGCACCTTTATTTCCTGCGGAGCATGAAGAAAGCTCACCTCTGTCCCAGGATACCGATGGACTTTTACCGCTGTACCATTGAGAGCATACTCACCAACTGCATCTCAGTGTGGTATGCCAATTGTCCCGTATCGGACCGCAAAGCACTCCAGCGTGTGGTGAAAACTGTCCAGCAGATTATTGGCACCCAATTGCCCACCATTGAGAACATCTACCATAAACGCTGCCTGGGCAGGGCGAAAAGCATTATCAAGGATGCATCTCATCCTAACCATGGACTTTTTACTCTTCTCCCATCCAGTAGGCACTACAGGAGCCTCCGCTCCCACACCAGCAGGCACAGGAAGAGCTTCTTCCCTGAGGCTGTGACCCTGCTGAACCTCACATCACAGCACGAAGCAGTATTGCACTCATATTGTACTGTCTCAGTACTTCTATATTTGTGTGCTGTAGCACTTACTTTTTATTCACAGTTATTTTGTAAATAACACTATTCTTTGCATTTCTTGTCAGATGCTAACTGCATTTCATTGGCTTTGTATCTGTACTTGGCACAATGACAATAAAATTGAATCTAATCTAATCTAGTCTATGTACGATGTTCTAAAACCACCTCAAGTAGATTGAAAGCAATACGTTTGAAGTGTTCGTTATGACGGAAGGAGATGGCACTATCTTGCAGAGCTTGGCTATGACCAGGTCATCACCACCATCGCTCTCTCAGGCTGTTTATCATATCACAGCTCTCCAGCTGTCTGCACCATGACTCTGTGTTTTATAAACTGAAAGGTCTGGTAGAAAATTTTTTTTAAAACATGCAACGGAGTGTTGTTGAAACAGATCTCTCAATCTCACCATCTATAAATAAAACTATAACATCAATTAGTTCCAATCTGAAAGTATTTTCTAAATTGGTGCCATTGCTCATTATTCACTCTTGACTTTTTTTTATTGACCTTTATTTACTTTATTTATAGCACAGCACAGGCCCTTTCAGACCGATGACATGCTCCACCTGGCAGCCCACTAGTCTAATCTCAGGACAATTTACAATGACCAATTAACCTACTAACTGGTACATCTTTGGATGATGGGAGAAATCTGGAGGACCTGGCGGAAACACACGCCAGTGTGGTCAGGACGTACAAACTTTCTGGACTTCGACACCCCAAGCTGTAATAGCATCGCTCTAACCACTGCACTGTCATGGCAGCCGTGAGATTGTTTTCAAGCTGCTTTGAAAGTCTTACTCCTTCTAGAAGTTGCTTTCCAGCCCTCAGTCATAGTCATAGTCATAGTCATACTTTATTGATCCCAGGGGGAGATTGGTTGGTCAGACAGCTGCTCTGTGGCAGAGCCAATGTTAGCAGGAGCCTATCAAAGTTCTCTGCCATTAGCTGTTGCATAGAAAGATTTTCTTTCACATTTTAAACCCATCACCCTTACTGGAACGTAGGCCACCGACAGCAGCTCGCCAAAGTCCTCAGGCCTCAGCTGGTCTGGTGGTGGTCCTGGATGAAGAAATTTGATTGGCCTTGTGGTTCCACGAACCTACAGATTTAACAACACAAATTCCAGGCACGAGGTCTTTGGGGCTTCTGTAGCTCTGGGTTTTTATGGGATGGTGTTACTAGCCTCATATCCAATTCTCCTCCTTTCGTAGCCAGGCTTGGGACTGTCTATGGCGGAGTTTTGCATAGAAAGCCCAGGTGGGTAATTGTACCATCTGTGCATGGACTACCTCAGTCTGGGCAGTGGATGTAGAGCGAATGCAAGGGCATTGGTGAGGGTTCAGTGTTGAGAGTGCGAGCTCTGTCACCCTGCTGCTGGAGCCACTGGGCCTGATGGCATCCAGCAAGTGCCAGCGTTTCACATGAAACGGGCACCTCTGTGCTGCTTTCGGATGCCTTCATTTGCTGAATGGAAGGTCTGATTCTTTTAAAGAAGACAAAAGCTCTCTCACAGGTAGACAATGCAGTAACCCTCTGATAATTCGCTCTGTTATTGTTTGGATGTCCTGATGATTCAATATCTGGCCTGTTGGTTCAGTTTCTTATGCTCTGTTACACATTCCCTTTAAACTCAGCATGGCCCCATTTCCTGCACTCCCATTAAACTCACCAGCACCCTGTTTCCATTGCTACTTTTAAATTCCCTGTCCCCTGTTACCAATCTGCTTTGAAATTATCTGGAGCCCTTCTCCCACATTCCTTTTAAATTCATTAGGACTTTGTTCCCACGCTCCTCTAGCTCACCGGGGCTCCGTTTCCCGCAGTCCCTTTCAGCTCACAGGCTAGACTTCCTGAACTCCCTTTAAGCTCACTTGATTCACAGGAAAATCCATTAAGCAACCAATATAATCAAGTATCCCATCCACCCTGGATGGGGTCTTCTCCCCCAATGCCCACCCCTGTCAGGCAGAAGATGCAAAAGCCGTAAAGCATGTACCTCCAGGTTCAAATTCAGCATCTATCCCAGACAGTCCCTTACTATAAAATGGACTCCTAACCTCACAAACAACCTCGTTGGGGCCTTGCACCTTTTTGTCTGCCTGCACTGCACATTCTCTGTAACTGTGACACTTTACTCTGCATTACATTATTGTTTTCTCTTGCACTGTCATAATAAAATGAGATCGATGCAGTTTTTCACTGTTCTTCAGTACATTCCGCAAAAATAAGTCAATTTATCAATTTTATCCTATCGTTGTGTTAAAGAGTCATAGAGCACCACAGTATAGAAACAGGCCCTTCAGCCCATCTAGTCCATGCTGAAGTATTAATCTGCCATTAACTATTAATCAATTACTAATCAATCTCCCGCCATCTGGTAAGAGATACAGAAACATCTTTGCCAAGACAGCAGCAAAGACTGGACAGCAGCTTCTTCCTGAGGCCTGTTGTGCAGCTGAACAAATCTATGCCCCGGCTTGCCAATGGCCTTTGAGTGTTATGGACTATCAAAGTCACTTGTTGCATGTAAATTTAGTGTTTTTTTAATTAATCCGTCCCACATGCATTATAAATATTTGTTTTCTACGAACTGTAGTAGCTGTACAATCTTGTTGTCTTGAGCAATAACAATAAAGTTCTATTCTATTCTATTCTGCTCCCAGACCACAGCCCAACATACCATCCCATCCATGTACCCATCCAAATTTATCCTTAATATTGACATTGAACTCACATCCACCACTTGCATGGGTAGCCCGATCCACATTCTGACCACTGTCTGTGTGAAGCAGTTCTCTCTCACGTTCCCCTTTATTTCCCTTTCACCTTTAACCCATGATCTCTAGATGTAGTAACATTTAAAAAATGAAAACGGTGTTAGTGTATTAATAAGGGTACCGTATATCCAATAGGTCAATAAAACTGCTCGTCCAGCACCACCAAAGTCTTGAAGATACCGGATTATTGGAATTTTGCTAAATTAATAAAATTAGTGCAGTGGACTACACAACCACTAGCATCTGAGGAGGCAGAAGTAGTTAATATCTTGAAGGGCCCACTTTTCATAAGTATGCAGGAGCGGAGTGGCACAAATTGAGCTATAATTTACAAACTCCTTTACATGAAAGTCCGCTGACCTGAAATGTTGACTTTGTCTCTTTCTCTTCAGATAACTGTGTTTTCTTTCCAGTTTAAACATTAGCTCTTTAGTATGAAACTCTTCAAACTCCTCCTGAAATGTGGCCTGTGCATTCAATTCTTCAGTAATAACCTTTGCTCTCACCTTGTTCCCTCAGTTCTAAATCACACCAAGCCCCTCACCCGACTTCCCTGTACCTTCCAATTTCAGTTTTTCATCCCTTTTCGAATCCTTCCATGATTCTTTCAAATCAGGTCAAGTTTAATCATTTCACCACTGGCATACATACATTCAGTGGCTACTTTATAACGGACCTTCTGGACCTAATAAAGAGGCCGCGGAGTGTAAGTTCATGGTTTTCTGCTGCTGCCGTAGCCCATCCACTTCAAGGTTCAACACCTGTGTTCAGGGATGCTCGTCTGCACACCACTGTTGTAACACATGGGCGTTATTTGAGTTACTGTCAGCCTGAATCACTCTGGCCATTCTCCTCTGTCCTCTCTCATTAACAAGGTATTTTCACCCACAGAACCCTCGCTCACTGGGTATCTTTATTATTTCTCACATCATTCTCTGTAAACTCTAGAGACAGTTGTGTTGTGTGTGAAAATCCCAGTAGATCCAGAGTTTATGAGACAATCAACCCACCAACAGTCACTCTATGGTCAAAGTGACTTGGATCACATTTCTTCCACATTCTGATGTTTGATCCAAACAACAATTGAACTTCTTGACCATGTCTGCATGCTTTTAGGCATTGAGTTGCTGCCACGCAATTGGCTGATTAAATATCTGCATTAACGATCAAACGTACAGGTGTAGCTAATGAATTGGTCACTGAGTGCACCTTAAGCTATCAAAGCTTAAAGCTGCAGGAGTTCCAGAACAAGCCCATTTATTATAAAATGCTCTTAAGACCCTACTAAAATGACTAAGTCTTTGGACATTGCCTTGCTATCAATTTTTATTTCACATGATGCTCTCGCAAAGTGCCTTTTGAGAATTTTGCAACATTAATAGTGTTCAATAAATGGACATAGCTATCATATTATTGAAGTTCAGGAAAAATGAAGTAGCCAGCATAATGAAGTATTCCACCCACCCCAAACATTTTCTCTTCTCTTCCCCTCATTGTGGAGAAGGCAGAAAAGTCTAAAGGCGTATACCATCAAGCTCTATCCCACTGATTTAAGACTATTGAATGGTCCTTTAATATGATCAAATGAACCCTTGACCTCACAATTTATCTTGTTATGACCTTGCACCTTATTGCCTACCTGCACTGCACCTCCTCTGGAATGGGAGCCCTGATTCTGCATTCTGCTATTCTTTAACCTTGTACTATCTCGATGCACTGTTGTACTAAAATTATCTTATGGACGGTATGCAAGGTAAGTTTCTTACTGTACCTTGGTAACTGTGACAATAACAAACCAATCTACCAATGATGAAGGTAAGGCAAGAGGTGTTAGAGAGGAGGGAAGGCAGATTGCAAGGCAAAATTTTGAAGTTGCAATTATTACAACATTACATGGTTTCTCTGGCTCCATTTTACTTCAAACAGATTTAGATGTCAACAAATACTTCTATAGCTCTGCAAGTAATAGTTCAAGTGGCTTCAATCGAGTTCATTCTTACTTGGAAACATTGAACTCTACTTGAAGCTCTATTTGAAGTCTGTTAACCCCAGTTTCATGGGCACAATAGAAATTGGAAAACAGTTTCAAAATAATAGTTGCCTATTTCAGATGCAGATGGCGGGGGGAGAATCTATTCTGACAAATGATCTGGCCTATACAGAGTGGACTTGGAGAGGATGTTTCCATTAGTGAGGGAGTCTAGGACCAGAGGGCGTACCAGAATACCAGGGTGTCTCATTAGAACAGAGATGAGGAGGGATTTCTTTACCCAAATGACGGTGAAGCTGTGGAGTTCATCACCACAGAGAGCTGTGGAGGCCAAGTCATTGGGTAGATTAGTAAGAGTGTGAAAGGTTACAGAGAGAAGGGGGAGAATGGAGTTGAGAAAGAAAATGTCAGGCATGAAAGATGGGCTAAATGCCCTAATTCTGCTCTAATGTCTTATGGTCTTGTAACCCTTTAGTGTTTTGTATCCCAGAAAGCTGTGGAAACATGGCTTATTCCAGGCAGAGTTCGGCAGATGTTTGAAGTACAGGGGAATGGACAGGTGGGGATAAAGAGGGGGAAAGTGGTGCGGAAGCCCAGATGGGATCAGCTGTGATTTTACCGAATGGAGAACAGACCTAAGGGACTGTCCTATGTGGGAAAATGTCTTCTCAGCATCCATCCTGTCAATCTCTCTCAGAAGTTTGATATTTTAATAAGATCAGCTCCTGTTCTTCTACATTTCCATAATTACAAATTCAACCTGTTCAACCTTTCTTCATAAGACACCTCCTTCATTCCAAGAACACTCCTTGCACTGACTCTAATGCAAGCACATCCTTCCATCAATGTGGAAATTAAAACTGTTTACCGTATTTCCAGTTGTAGGCCCACTAGACTCTAACTGAGTTGCAAAATGAACGTTTTCAAGTAACATTGAATTTTCTTTAAAGTTACAATCCACTTACACATGCAGAACAATTAAACATGGTCACGCTACGAGCATTAGATTGACATTGGTCCCCTTTTAAAGAGATGTGGATAGCTGTAGTTTCTGATATCGTTATATTCACTATTTGTCATAGTAATTTTCCCATAGTTACTTATCATTTTTAATTCTTTTCAGAAATACAGCACAGTAACTGGCCCTTAATGCCCAGCAAGACCGTGCTGCCCAATCACGCCATGTCACCAAACTGGACATCGTTAGAATGTGTGGAGAAACTGGTGCGCCTGGAGGAAACGGAGTCACAGGGAAGACGTATACACTCCTAACAGACAGCGACGGGATTTGAATACCATCACTGGTGCTGTAATATTTACCTGAAGAAATACAGTAATTCTGGGAAGTTATTTTTTAAACGCAATCTTTATAATTAAAAAAAAACTAATGGGAACTTTCATAGTATAATTCGAGTTTTTAAAATTTATGTACAAAAATGCTAACAATTAAAATATTTTTTAATGAATTGTTTACAGTCTGTGTGGACTTCAGCATGACAAATAGCTTCGTCATGCAACACAGCAAATCCTACATTTAGCATCTGAATATTGGTATTAGCTTCTGTTAATAATAAACCTGGGCACTGATCTAGGAGGGACAATGTGCTATATTATCTCTGTTCGAGGGAAGGCTATGTTGTCAAACTCCCACTGTTAATTTTCAATATTTAAT